>NC_062544.1:265904936-266207966 GCF_016906955.1 Phacochoerus africanus
GACAAAAGTACTCTTAGCATCTTACCTTCAGGTAACGGATATGCTATTTTGTAGAACTTCCTTGTGGGATATCTATATTCAGCTAAGTTTATATGGATAATGTGTCAAAATATAGTCTTTTCTGTAACACGAAAAAGAATGGCTATTTTTATCTCATTGCAAAATAGTATCTGTTATGGTCATTTTAAACTTCTGATCTACTTTCCCTTTAAATATATAATCGAGAGAAAAAAACCCACAATTTTTTCAGTTAATGTGTAGCCTGCAAAAGTCAATTTTACGTTTGTATTTAAATATTAAGAGAAGTAGGGTTTGTTTTGTTTTGTTTTGTTTTTGCATTTTTAGGGTTGCACCTGCAGCATATGGAAGTTTTCAGCCTAGGGGTCAAATTGAAGTGGGCCGCATGACGGCCATAGCAATGCAGTATCTGAGCCTTGTTCTGTGGCTTACACCACAGCTCATAGCTTAACCCCCTGAGTGAAGCTAGAGATAGAACCCATGTCCTCATGGATACTAGTTGGGTTCGTTGCTGCTGAGCCATGACAGGAACTCCAACAACCTTCTTTTTTTTTTTTTTTAATGACACTCATGGCTTAGGGAAGTTCCTGGGCCAGGGATCAAACTTGTACCTCGGAAGAAACCCAGCCACTGTAGTCAGATTCTTAACCCAGGTTGCCATGGCGTGAACACTTAAGAGAAGTAGATTTTTATTTTATTTTATTATTTTTTTTACTTTATTTTTTGGCTGTGCCCGAGGCATACAAAATTCCTGGGCCTGGACCCAAACCTAGTTCTGCCACAGCATCAACCAGAGCCACCTCAGTGACAACATCAGATCCTTAAACCAATGAACGTCTAACTAGGGACCTCCAGAGAAATAGATATATTTTTTTTTGTTTTTTTAGGGTTGCACCTGCAGCATATGGATGTTCCCAGGCTAAGGGTTGAGAGTAGTAGATTTTAAATAAAGTATCATGGAGAGTTTTGATATTACATAAATTAGTCCAAATTTGGAGGGGGCACTATTAATTTATTATTATTACATGTTATCTAATTTCAAGCTCCAATTTGAATAGGAAGTCTGGAATATGAAGATATTATTGTAGGGAAATCAAAATGCCTTTGATTAAATCAAAATCGCATTTCAGGTTTATCTTATGGCTTACAGAATTAGGCAGAGAACTATGGAAATGGTTCATTGACAAATATTTTTGGAATGAATGGAAGAGGTTTGTGGGGAGAGTGCTGTTAGTGACTCACGAGTTCCATTTGGGACATTTGAGTTTGAAATGCCTATTAGATCACCACGTGGCAACGTCTGAGTAATTCAAGTAATAAGTTAAAGAGGAGGTAAAGAGTCAGTGCTCCTCTGCATCTCACTGGGATGGTAAAAAGGAGCTGCTACATGGCAGTTGAGGGCAATTTCACATAAAGACATACCAGGGGAAAAGACCTCTTTTTGACAATTCAGGAAGAGGAGGGCGTTCCAGTGTGAATATTCTGGATCCTATCAGTGTTAAACTATCTGATTTTCTTCATTGCCAATGCCAGCCAGGTATATACATTAAAAATGAAACGGGATGAATATACTATCTCAACTAAATAATGTTAGCATGGATTGATCACACAGACATAACCAATTAATGATTAGAAAAACAAAAACAAACAAATAAAAAAAGAGACCTACTTTATTTCTTCCAGAAAACATATTAGGCAACAACAACAACAAAAGGCAGAAATTACAAAAGCAAAGCTTAATAGTTTGACTTTGTATAAATGTAAAACCTATGTAATGTACTGTACTATAAAAAAAGTGGTAAACAGGAAGCAACAAATTCTTACAAATAATTGCAATGTATATACAATACGAAGAGTTAACCAAAATATTGAAAGACCTGTTATAAATCACTAAAAGACATCTTTCTAGTGGAAAAATTTGTCTATGATTAGGCCAGATAGTATATAATAGAAAAACTCATTATGACTAGTATATCAAATTCTTTTCTTTTCCTTTTTTTTTTTTTTTTAATTGGCCACCCTACAGCATATGGAGTTCCAAGGCCAGGGATCAAATTTGAGCAGCAATGTTGAATCATGTAACCCACTGTGCTAGGCCAAAGATTGAACCTTGGGATTAAACATAGGTCCTGGTGCTGTAGAGATGCCACCGAATCCATTGTGCCACAGAAGGAACCCCAGTATATCCAAATTTTTTATCTAACTGGTGGTCCAAGAACTGCAAATTCAATAGTAATGAAGTAAAACAGGTGTCTAATATGTTTAGATAATGGATAATCTCTTGAACTACTGGTTGAAGTTTAAATTTATATAAACTTTCTGATGAACCATTAGCTGAAAAAAATTTCCATTCTATTGAACCAGCACATTGGAGGTGTCTTCAAAAGCCTTAGCTACTAGTGTGTCAATCACCATGCTTTACACCGTGACAGAAATTAGAAGGCAGTTAATGTCCAAAAATGTGATCGATTAAGTGATCTATTAAATGGAATACTACTAAGCCATTAAAATAACATTACAGATGTAGTGGATGTCTGTTGTAGACCCTGGAACCACATCCATGTGATCTTTTTTTCTGGGTAGTCATACTAATTAGCCTTTGAGAATTATCACTGGCTTCACTGCCACACACGTAATGAACAGGGTCCTGATGGGAAGTGTCAAGGCTCCCTGCCTTCTTCTGGATCTTGAGTGGAGCAACATGGACACATGTAGGTTAGAGCTGATTCATCTTAAAGCACCTAAAATTGACTGTCCTGAGGTCTCTGTCCTCAGACTTCATTCCGTTTCTGTTCTAAAAATGATATGGTTCTTAAGTTGTTCTATAAATTCTATGAGACAGTCCATATACTTAAGATTGTTTGTGTGGTTAATGTATCCTACTTTGATTTCTATTGCTTGCCACCAGAGAGCTTGGTATAATTTATATCATCTCTCTCTCTCTTGCTATCCATCGATCTGTATATATATCAAGGAAAGATGGTCACCAAATACTGGTGCTTATGAAAAGAAATCTCAGCATAACATATTCAGTGTTGTGTGAGTAGAGTTTTTAATTATTTTCTTTTCAGTGCGTTTACTCTCCAAATAAATAAGCCTATCTTTATTAATATTAAAACACTACAAAAACACTAATAAAACACTATAAAAATAAGAGCAACATAAAGCTATCATGTTTGGCTTGAAACATAAGTATTGGGCATCAAATGTCTGATAATTACCTTTGAATCTGCAAGTATGTCAGTACAAATTTCAATTAAAAGTCCTTATAATTATATAGAAGATGTCGAATCTCATTTATACATGGAGAAATGCAAATTAAAATAGCAAGACACCATATTATACATAATAGTTGGGTGAAATAAAAAAATCTATAGTTGGTGAAGGTGTATAATTTCATAGCTTCTGTGTGTCAGTAGTCCAGGCATGGCATGGCTGAGTCCAGTCCCAAGCTCAGGGTTGATCTCACAATCAGGGTGTCAGTATGGATAAATTCCTTTCTGGAGGTAGAGATGTTCTTCCAAGTGGGGATTATCTCTCATGGTTGGGATTATCTCTCATGGTTGTATAATTATTGGTAGAGTTTATCTCCTTGCTATATACCAGTGTGGTCCTGCTTTACTTGATGGCTGTCCAGTGGGAGCTGCTTTTAGTGCCCAGAGACCACCCATGGTTTCCTGTCATGTGGCCCTCTCCCAGGCTCTTGCACGGACCTCTGACAGCGTGACAGTTTACTTCAACACTGGCAGACTGGGGTCTCCTGCTGTGGCACAGTGGGTTAAGAATCTGACTCCAGCAGCTCCAGTCACTGTGGAGGCATGGGTTTGCTCTCTGGCCCTGTGCAGTGGGTCAAGCATTGCCACTGTAGCTTGGATTCAGTCCCTGACCAGGGAACTTCCATATACTGTGGGTGCAGCCATTAAAAAAAAAAAAAAAAAAAGAAAGGAATAAAAGAAAAAAAGACTAGCAGACTCTGGCTCTGCTCTGCTAAGAAGGGGGTCTAATGTAACAGAATATAGTCATAGGCACGGCCATCCTTTCATGGTCACCACATTCTACTGGCAGCATCAAGTCAGAGGTTCCACCACACTCAAGATTTTTCAAGGGCATAACACATAGAGGTCACCAGTATGAGTGACTTTATATTTCCTTGTTTCAAAATCTCATAAGCCCTGCTTTTAAAATAAGGGGAATAGGGTTAACAAAGTCCAATTTATTCATATTAGATTCAGTCTTGCAATTTGACCAAGCTGATCACAATGAGCAAATCAAACATTTTCAGGTCATTTGAACATGTCATTGTGGAAACACGCATGGGAAATTCAACTTAATATAAAATACTAAATTTAGAGAGTGGTTAGAAGTGTGAACCATCTTGATCAGATGATATTAACTTTACATGATGTTCCGTAAGATGGGAAGAAAATAAAAAAAAAAAAAAAACTCTTGAAATGTTCAGAAAGTACTTGTTTAAATTTGTAATAAAAACGTCCTTCAAAAAGAAAAAAAAAAGAAAATTTGAGGTATTTTTGGAAGTTGATTTTAAAAAGACAAGATTTAGTCAGTCTAAATTGAGGTTGAGGGAGATTTTAGTAAAAATAATACAGGATATTCATATCCATTCTATATTTATATTTCCCTGAGCTAAAAATCAATTTAGCCAAAATGATCATTTATTTATACATGAAGAAGAATGTGACATAAAGACGAATATAATTCCTAACCTCGAGTTTCACTTTTTCAAAGCGTAAGCATAAAATATACAAATAGAACAGAAATTTGAAAATGTTACTATTTAATAAGAAATGTAACCACTTTTGATGCATATATTCTGCCTTAAGGACTTTTGTGTAAAATACTGTTGAATATTGTGACCTAGCTGAAACACAATGGGGGAAGAATAGCTTAAGTTATACCCAAAGAAAATTGAAGCTCCAGTGTACTAATTTTGGTACCTATAATTCCTCTAATCAAAGTTTTATTTGGTGGTTTTAGCAAAAACAACTTGACTTTCTAGTACTAGTTATCATCATTTCATTTTATTTTATTTTTTAATTTTCTTTTGCTTTTTAGGGCCACGCCCATGGTATATGGAAATTCCCAGGCTAGGGGTCAAATCCTCAGAGCTGCAGCTGCCGGCCCATGCCACAGCCACAGCAATGCGGGATCCGAACCATGTCTGTGACCTACACCACAGCTCATGGCAATGCCAGATTCATAACCCAATGAGCGAGGCCAGGGATCGAACCCGCATCCTTATGGATCCTAGTCAGGATCGTTAATCACTGAGCCACGAAGGGAACTCCTTATTATCATTTTAAAATGGAAAAATTACAACAGTACACACTTGTAGACCTTACTTTTTTAAAAATTTTATTTAGAGTATATAGTTCAACATCATCAATGTGATACATTAATTATATCGACGTGATTTTTTTCGTCTGAATTTTGTTTCAGCATGTAAACATGTAAACTTTTAAATATATATATTTATCATTTTCATGCTAAGGATACATTTACTGGTATCAGGTTACTTTGAAGTACAATCTATATGTGTATGTGTGTGTATGTGAGACCAAAAGCAAGGTGAGCTGGTATCTGTTTGTACCTGGAAGTTTTGGAAACAACTCCCATGCTTGTTTAGGTTGCGGGAGAATTCAATTCCTTGCAGATGTAGGACTGAGGTCCTCTCATCCTTGTGGATGGTAAACTATGGACTGTCCCCAGATCCTGGAGTCCACCCATATCCCCTGGTTTTTTACCCACTGACTCTAGTGTCAAAGGTCACCATGCTGGGCTGAATCTCTCTAATGAATCTCTCTGACTTACCCTCTGCCTCATCTCTCCTGCCTCTACTTCCACATCCTTCTGACTCTCCTCCTTCCTCTTCTAATCAGAAGGCCCATGTGATTACACTGGACTTACCTAGTTAATCCAAGGCCATCTCTTTATTTCAGGGTGAGTTAATCGGCAACCATAACTTCACCTACAAACTTACTTTTACAGCAGTACCAGATTAGTATTTGATTGAATAACCAAGGCACTGGAATTTTGGGTATTTTAAGAATTTTGTCTGCCTACTGTATTCAGCTTTAGGTTTTTCTGAGTAATTCTAATGTGCAGTTAGATTTGAAAAATGCTTGTAGAAATGCGTCCATCCTAATCCCAGACACTTTCCTTCCTCTGTGAGAGCTAAGTGTACCCAACATGGAGAGAAATAAAACCCATTCTGGGACTTCTGGTTTCAGCTCTGAAACATGAAGAACTTAGAAGTTGTTTACTTTACTTTACTATTGCTGCTATAAGAAGTTTTCGTGGATGTAGTGGCTTAAAACAACCCAAATGTATTATTTTACATTTCTGGAGGTCAGAAGTCCAAATTCAGTTTCACTGAACTAAAGCCAAAATGCATGGATTATCTGTTTGGTGCAGAAATTTTTACTCAAGAAAATAAGCAATAAACAAATGTACTTTTTTTCAGGAAATTCTTACAAGCTGTATTTTCCCAAGCAAATAGTTATCTCTTTTGGGCAAACAAGTCTCCGGTCAGACAACAGATTGCTAATCGGGTCAATGTTAAACTAGATTTTACTTATCAAGATCCCTATCTTGGAGTTCCCTTGTGGTGCAGTGGGTTAAGTATCTGGCATTGTTGCTGCAGTGGCCTGCATAGCTGCTGTGGAGTAGTTTCCATCTCTGGCTTGACAACTTCCATATGCTGCAGGAACTGCCAAAAAACCCAAAATGAAACAAAGTAAAACAAAGTAAAACAAAACAAAACAAAACACCTCATCTCACTGTATCCATTGGTCTCAAATTATGTCACGATATTTTCCCAAACCCAATTAATTTCCCTCTTTGAGAGACCTGAAATAATCTGCTTTATGGCAGACCCCAAATCTTACCAATATCCTTCTCTGACCATCCCCTTCCGAGACACAGCAAAGACTGTTAAGACTCTTATTATAGTAGGAAGCAGTAAACTTTGCTTGATTGATAGATTATTCTGTTGCTCTTCTAATAGTGTTAGCAACCAATACTTGTGTTATAGCTTGACAACTTTCATCTATTTTATACACTGCACGGGTATATATATTTCATATTACCACATCATAAAGAACTGGAGTCTCAGAGAACGCAAGTGATTTGTACCATAACACGCAGGTGAAGGATGAAGAGCCAGGTTCTAATCCATTCTTTGACTCAAAATTCTCAAATATGCTGTCGTCTCAATTCTCTACTAGTTTTTTTTTTTTCCTACATAGATGAGCTTCTTTAAAATCCACCAACTTCTATGCAACAGAAGAGTTCACCTTTATCTCTTCTTTTCACCATTCTCTGAGCATAGGTCCTGCATTTTCAACTGCCTGCAGGACTTTTCCATTTGAATGCATTTCCATCATCTGACATCATTTAACTGACACCCTTTAAACTAAACTCATTGATACCAAAAATGTAATTCTCTGGAGTTTAATATTAGACAGAAATTTGACAGAGGTTTTTTTTTAAAAAATCTTAAGCATACATTTCTTGTCTCCCTATTAACACTGTAAATGTCCTGAGGAAAAGAATCTTATATGAGGAGGATGATTTCAATATTGTCCTCCTCTCTGCTAAGCACAGTGCAGTGTGTAAGGCATTCAGTAAGAGCGAGAGTGAGGGAGGGTATCTAAATTGACTAGTGAAAAATGATTAAGCTGTAAGTCATTTTAATTACCACATTAAATTAGGGTCTGTGTGACATTTCAAATTACAATTCAGTTTGATTCAATGGTCATGAGCTAGCATCACCAGAGGTTCTCAGGAAAAAAAAAAAATCCCAGAGGTACAAATAAAGGATAATTATTATACCCTGACCCCTAGGCAGGCTGCTCTTAGGTTTCTGATGCCATAAAATGAGTCCTTGAGGTGAAATGAAGGAGGAAGCAAAAAAAGGGAGGGAGAGACAGAAATGGAGGAGCCTTTATTTATTTATTTTTTTTCTGTCTCTCAACTGACATATTCTATAGAAGTGGAACGTTGCGGGTTTTCAAGGAGATTTGGAGAGAAAGCACACTTTAAAGAGGGAAGAGAAAGTAGAGTGATTAAAAAGGGCTGGAGGGATTGAGGCCAATGGTGCAATCACAGGAAAAAAAAAAAAAAAAAACCTCTGAAAGGAAATGCTTGATAATTGCTGAGCTTTCTTTCCTAGAATCGCCTCAGTTGACTCCCACCCCACGGAGGGGACTCAAGCCAGGACACGCCTCCCTGACTCTAAGCTTGCAAATCCCTCCCTGAGACCTGGTAGCAACAAATACAAGAAAAATTATGTATCAGGGTGTGCAACGCGTGAAACACCAGGACTCAATCTAAGACGGCATCAGCGGTGAAGAGGAATCAAGGCATCAAATATAAAGACTTTCTCCCTATGATAAATGCATACCTCAGATAGAGACATCATATATTAAGTCAGGGATAAGTCACAATGATGCAATATTCATTTTCCTTTGGTTTTATTCAGTGAAATCTTAATAAATGTTATGCTCTAGACACTCTACCAAAGTTGTGTGTTCACAAAGGGTGTTAACAGATAATCTATGTTCTCAGGGAGAGATGTGTATTTGTGGATTGGAGCACCTAAAGCTATGTGGGAATTCCACATCTCCCTATTCCCTTCTCTGGCCCATGCTGGTGGGTGATTTCCTACTTTGCCTGCTCTCCTCAAGCATTCTCCTAAGCTTCATCATCCTCCTTGCTCACAGAAAATGATTTTGCTTACTATTTCACTGAATAGAGAGATCTAAAAGAGAACTTCCATGACTCTGAGCACCCACTTGCTCACAGGGTGAGTACACCAGCTTTAAATACCACTTGTTCCCCCGGCAGAGCACTCCCAAGCCCTTAACTCTAGCCCTGAACTTTCTCCTGAACTCTAGGCTAATATATCTGGAAGCCTACTTGCAATATCCACTAGGATGTCCAAGAGGCATCTAAAAATTAGTGTGCCCAAAAAAGCTTTCTAATCCTTATGCTACAAGAAAAAATAAAAGTGGACAATGTTATTCTTCTAATTCCTTATGTTATAAATCTTGCATCCATCCAAGGCCCCTGTTTTTAACCTCATGTCAGGGATTTTGTCCATCATTAAATCCTATGGAATTTTAACATGTATTACTATTTATCAATATAACCAATCAGTATAACAGAATCTTAACATGTATTACTATTTATCAATATAACCAGGCCTGTAACATCAGTATCTTAAGTGGATGGCTGCAGCAGGTCCTAACTGGTCTTCCTAGCAGGCTCTCTCTGTCTGTGCAAATGGCCTTGTTGGTTGTTGGTAAAATACATCTGTCAATGTAAGAAGTTATTCTTTAGAAGTTTGTGGGTTGATTGATATATCTACATATTTAGACATGAAATACTAGCTGCATTTGTATTCTTGTTCTGGGTCCCCTGAGATTAGAGGAAAGCCTGCCTATCTCCTCTGACCCCTACCCTCAGCCACTCTGATCCATCTTACTGGCCTCTGAATTTTTGCAACCATTCCAAACTTGTTCCCAGCTCAGAATCTTTGCATTTGCTTTCCACCTGCTTGGATGAACTTGCACACACACTATACTGACATTTTTTACATGCTCCATTTTTTACCTTATTAAAAAGGCTTCCTCTCACGCCCATATCAAATGGTTACTGCACCTTCTGCCTCCACTCCCTATTGCCTTTCCTCCTATGCTCTTTTATTTATTCTCTACAAAACTGTCACCCGTGAACATTCTATTGATTTAGCTCATGTTTGTTGCCCCCCACCTCCCCACTTGAATGTGGGTTCTACGAGGGCAGAGACTGATAATATTCTGCATGTGGAATCAGTGTGCATGGTGGAGAGGCACTTCAACAGATATGTGTTGGATAAATGAAGACTCAAAGTTGTGTATTTCTTCTCTCTCTTTGTCTGAAATTTCTATTTTCTCCTTAATGTAAATCTTCTCTGCCTCTCAGCAGACCACTAAAGATGATCAATTGTTCTTGAGTTTAAAAGTAGACTAATTGGAGTTTTTGTTGTGGCTCAGAAGAAACGAATCCAAGGAGGACCCATGAGGATGCAGGTTTGATGCCTGGCCTCACTCAGTGGGTTGAGGATCTGGCATTGCCATGAGCTGTGGTGTAGTTTGCAGATGTGACTCAGATCTGCAATTACTGTGGTGTAGGCCAGCAGCTGCAGCTCCAATTTGACCCCAACCTGGGACCTTCCATATGCTGAGGCTGTGGCAAAAAAAAAAAAAAAAAAAAAAAAAAAAACAACCTAATACAAATGAGGAGCAACAAAAGATGTGAAATTTTGTCTTTCATTGAAGGCCTCAGATTTGATACTGTGTGATTTTTAATCTTAGAACCATGTGCAAATATACAAACACCCATGGATATCCAGAATAGTATAAATTCATCTTAATCTTGTGAATCTCAAGTTCATTTACCCAACTACCTGATTTTTAAGTATAAATGTTCAGTTTTGTTGCCACCTCACAGAATTCTTTTTTTTTTTTTTGTCTTTTGTCTTTTTTGTTGTTGTTGTTGTTGTTGCTATTTCTTGGGCCGCTCTGGCGGCATATGGAGGTTCCCAGGCTAGGGGTTGAATCGGAGCTGTAGCCACCGGCCTACGCCAGAGCCACAGCAACGGGGGATCCAAGCCGCGTCTGCAACCTACACCACAGCTCATGGCAATGCCGGATCGTTAACCCACTGAGCAAGGGCAGGGACGGAACCCGCAACCTCATGGTCCCTAGTCGGATTTGTTAACCACTGTGCCACGACGGGAACTCCAGAATTCTTTTAAATAGTCCACAGTCCTGGGACATATAATCTTTTAGCTCAAGTATGAGAATGGGAGCACACTGTAAAGAACCCTACATCACAGATCTACTAGTTCCTGTGTTGATGGGATATGCTTTCTCTCTCCTTCTCTTCTGCCTTGTTCAGAAGCATGCTGCTTAAAAAAAATTTTAGGAGGTCCTGCTAAACTCCTATGCAGGTTCTATCCCTGGCCAGCGCAGTGGGTTAAAGGGCCTAGAATTTCTATAGCTGTGACATAGGTTGCAATTGCAGTTGGATCTGATCCCTGGCCTAGAAGCTCCATATGCTTCGGGGCAGCTAAAAAAAAAAAAAAAACCATATTAATGCATACTCTATTAATTAGTCATTTAAAATGTGAAGTATCTTTTGGTTTATATCACTAATGGAATGCATTAATCTATTTTAAATTATAATTCATAGCGTAAATCATTTCTCAAAAGACACCATGTGCCATGGGATAGTATTTTGAGGTATTAACCAGTATTTTGTTTCACACATTTATTGTTCCCTTTCCCCCAGTCCTCATTTACTCCGCAAAGGTTTCCTTGCAAATCTAATATGGAGAATTTACACTTATACATGCTATATATGTGTGAAAGTTAAGCTTTAATTGTATAATGTGAAAAAATCTCTGTAATATTACAATAGTATCGCCATTTTCATCTTTGCAAATTTGATTAACTTTTGGCATTTCTATAATTAGAGAAAACTACTTTATCCTTAGAAATGTAGAGAGTAAGATTCATTTTAATTTTCCCAGTGAAAGCCTGATGTTCATTCCTCAGCGAAGTGAACATGTTTTCCAAGGTCCAGTGAAGCTGTGCTGTTATTGATACACATAGAGATTTTAATATACTCATCTTGCTTAATTTATGTTAGCAGTTTCTTAAATGGTAGGAGATACCCTTTGCAAGATACCTGATTTTCCTTCGTATTCGCAAATTTAAATAAGGACTAAATCAGATGATCTAAACTGTGATTTAATTCCACCGCTAAACTAGAGATCAATTTTGGCCATCCATCTAATCTCACAGAAAAGTGAATTCCCCCCAATTAGGTTTAATAAACTCCTCATTTTTGTGTGCAAGTGTGTGTGTGTTTACCCAAGCTCAAATAATATTTATTATAAACTTTTGACTAAAGGAGGTGTTTTGATTGAATTATTTTGTCATGATAAATATTTTCTTGTTCTCAACTTCCATTAATCAGTGGAACATCCAATTAAGCTTCTTTGTAAGTGTAATATATATGGTATCTATAAGCCAATATCTCTAGCATGAGTGCTGTATATTAAAATATGGCAGAATTACTTCCAAAACTCACCAGTTTTGGAGTTTCTCCCCCGCAGGATGGATGGTTGTTATGAAATCATTTATAAAATGCCTGCTTGACTTTAGTGTGGCAGTTGGAGGACAGGATAGAGTGAGGCTAATTGACCATCTGAGAATCAGACTCATAAACTTAGATGCAGTAGTGCCAAGGTGTCAGTTACTTCATTAACTAGTTATTCTGTTAATGTTATTCAAAATCTTCATGCATATCACAATGCAAATAGTTTCAGCCACTGTCGGCCTGCAACAGGATCATGTCTTTAAAAGGTATTTTAAGCTAATTTTTATAATGTATACTATTAAATAAATATAAATTACATGTCTTTAAATAAAATAAATAAATAGCCCAAAGTACATTTTCTACAACTTACATGGTAAGAGCTCCAGAAGAAGCCCAATTTGCAGAACTTCTGTGATTTCAGCCATTTCTCCATAGGTCTTAGTCAATTAAAATCATGAACTTGCTTGAGAGGCTGATGAAACTCATGGAAAACATGTGACTCCACATGACAAGACTGACAGTAAACACTTAAATCCTAGAATACCAGGAAGACATGGACAACAAGAACCTTCTCTTAATACCCTGGACAGTACACTGAATGTGGAAGGAGTACCCGCACTCCCAACCCAGAAGAAAGCATCAAGGTGAATTGGGATACAGGCTGTTTATAAAGGCTGAGGGTGGACTTTGAGTACAACTCTCGGGAATATTACTTGAATGATTTTACAATCCAGCCCACTAATATAACTTTTAATATGTTCCTCAGGAGGAAGAATATGTAGACACAGAAACAGCAAATGAAATTTAACAATTTCAATGCTTGTGGGTAACCAAAAAAGACAAGAACAAAATTCTCTCTCTGAATGTTACACAGCATTCCCCCCCCCCAAACTACTGTTCATTTCATTGCTGACTCATTTTTACAGAAATATTGCCATAATTCTAGTTACTCTTTCATATTAACTATCACAGAACATATGTAAATGAAGACCCTTTCTAATAACAAATGTGAATTTGAGCATGCAATGTGTTTTAATATGCACTCTTTGTAACAGTTTGAGTATAAGACAGCTTTATTGTTGTGTAGGCAGAATTATATATGTAGTTGTGCACATATAGAGGTAGTAAATATAGCAGGGATTTAATAAACTACAGATGATAATGGAATTAAAAGCAAATGATTATTACTGACATGCATGAATTCTTGGGCCACTAAAAATCTAGGTAAAACTAATTAAACTCAAAATATTGGCAGATGATCCAGTTAGTACTACAATATGCTTTTGCTTGTTAAGACCCAGATATAGGTATTTGAGTCAAGACAATTTTTTTTAAAAGACCATGTGGCATTAAGTTGAATCATGTTTTATTTAATTTATGAATTAATTTAATAATTATCTGGAAAAATGTTAATTTGTATCTTAAGTATCAAGTTAGTTTCTCCTATAAATGTGTCTATTAATATAAATAAAAATATATGACTGCAATTGGTGCAGATTTTGGTGAGCAGAACAAGAACATATTAAAAGTTATATTAGTGGGCTGGATTGTAAAATCATTCAAGTAATATTCCTGAGAGTTGTACTCAAAGTCCACCCTCAGCCTTTATAAACAGCCTGTATCCCAATTCACCTTGATGCTTTCTTCTGGGTTGGGAGTAGGGGCACTCCTTCCACATTCAGTGTACTGGGATGTGAGCCACATCTGCAACCAACACCACAGCTCAAAGCAACGCCAGATCCTTAACCCACTGAGAGAGGCCAGGAATAGAACCCACAACTTCATGGTTCTTGGTCGGATTTGTTAACCACTGAGCCACCACTGGAACTCCCTAGCAGAACTTTTTAAAGGGACTTTAAAACATAGTCATAGTATTAATTCAGTTTTTTCCAGAGAGTTGTATTGGACACAGAACTGGAAGGAAAACCAACAACTGATTCCCGTCTTAAATTACTGTGACTTTAAGTAGTTCATTAAAATTCAATATTTCCTAGCTATTCTTTGTTCAATACGGGAAGCAATTTTCTACCATTCCTGCTTTCACATGATCATGATGGGTTTCAAATAGCGTATTTAAATGTTAGCAAAATACCATGCAACCCAAGCATATGTCAAATACAATATTTATGATGTTAAATATATAATTTCCTGTATTTCAAACAAACAGTTTTCAAATCTTGACCCAGGCAGAACTGAAGATTTGGTGATTATCTTCCCATCTTACTGGGTATAAAAGCATGTAAAAAATTTACTAGATAATTCTTGCTGTTGTTGGTTTCTTTTTTTTTGGTTGTACCTGTGGCACAGAGAAGTTTCCCCGGCCAGGGATCAAACCCTCTCTATGGAATCAATCTGAGCACTGCATTGACAAAGCTGGATCCTTAAGCCACTGAGCCACAGGAAATCCTGTGTTGTTTTGTTTGTTTGTTTAAGGCAAAATAATCTGCTTCACTTCTAAACAAGAGATGTCATCTATTTCTTCACTGTTTGGACCTGGGTTTGGCTATGTGACTTGCTTTAGCCAGTGGGAGCAAAGGTAAGTAAGTTAACCCAAGTCTTGACAAGGGCTTGCCCACTGGGACTTGCTCACTCTTGCCACTGTGTGAACAAACCCAAGCTAGCATTTTAGAGCATGAGAGGCCACATGAAGACAAGACATGCCTCAGACATGGGAATGAAGCTATCCTAGACCACCCAGCCTGGACCAAACAAGCCACTGGACCAAACAAAAAATTGATTTTTTGAGAAGGTGCACACTGTGAAGGAGCAAAGGTTAACTGATATAAACACCATTCAGATTAATTTAGTAACAATATTAATAACATAATCTGAATAGTAACTAATTTTGGACTAAATCTCTGTTTTATTAGAAAAGACATGTTTTGAAACCAGCAAGACCTGGCTTTGTATCTGAACAAATACCATGACACATTCTGCTTATGTGTAATACCTCGGTCTTACTAACTTTCCTGCTCCTTAGTTTGAATGTAAGAAAAAACTGAGAATACAACTCTGTCCAATTGGAGATCATTATACATGATAGATAAAATATACTTAGCACATAGATGCTCAACAAACTATTATTTTTATTCATAACCTATATAAGCTTGATATAACTTATGTTTCCTTAAATTTATAATATTATTTTCATTTTTAATATTTTTCTGTCAAAGGTTTAGAGCTTATAACTGACCTTATGAACTATCACTAATTCTTTGGGGATTTTGACTAGTATGACTAAATCACCATTACAATTCTTTGAAAATTTTATTTTCTTGCTACTTTCCCTTTTTGTTTACCTATAATTGATCTTTCCTCTTTGACAGCATTTTGGGGACACCGAGTGTCATTTGAAGGCACTCATGACAGCGTCTATAAGATATTTACAGCACTTCACCTGTCAGAGATTCATCCTTAGAATTAAAAAGCAATAGGGTATCTTCAGACCTCAGGTATCATGCTTAGTTTCATTCAAAATATCTTGTAAAATTAGTTTCAATGTCAGCATACTAATGCCTATGTCAGCTTTTTTAAAATAATGGCAGTGATATATAGCCAGCTAAATTGACTGGAGACTATAAAATAGATGGAGTGGTCAGGTTTAGTCCTAAGTAACCTTTTATCCAATGACAGTAATTACTTATTTGAACCTTTAATTCATTTAAATTTGCTTGAACTTTCAAGTGACTACCCACATATTTTCCATTTTGACAGATAAAATTAAATGACTAATATATAGAACAACCTACCCAATGCTGTGGTGTGATTGACAGTTAAAAAAAAAATCATAATGCACCTTTCACTTTTCCAACTTTGAAAAGTGCAATGTTTAATTAGATCAATTTATATTTGTTACCTTATTAAACGATGTTCACAGAAACATCCGATAAAGTAAAAATTCAGTATCCATGAATGAGATTCCAAGAGAGTCTGGAAAACATGGTAATGCTCGGTGTATGCACACTTTGCTTGTGAGTAGTCCAAATTTTATTTTATTTATTTTTTGTCTTTTTGCCATTTCTTGGGCTGCTCCCACAGCATATGGAGATTCCCAGGCTAGGGGTCGAGTCGGAGCTGTAGCCACCGGCCTACGTCAGAGTCACAGCAATGCGGGAATCCGAGCTGCGTCTGGACCTACACCACAGTTCATGGCAACGCCGGATCCTTAACCCACTGAGCAAGGCCAGGGGTTGAACCCGCAACCTCATGGTTCCTAGTCAGATTCGCTAACCACTGAGCCACGACGGGAACTCCAGAGAAGTCCAAATTTTAATCATATTCTCAAGCTTTTGACTTTGCTAAAGATATAGTCACTATTTCAAAAGACATTTGAAGCATTTGTGAAACAGTGATACCACCAAAAACATTGTAAATGTATTGCTCCAATAAAAGAATAGTAATATTCTTCTCAATATTCCCCACCACCACCAAATACAATTATCTAACTCACTTGTGTCTCTTCAAATTGCTGAGCGTGTTTATTGACATGAAATCTTTTGGACTAGTTTGCTTTAAATGGTGGCTAAGCAAAAGTTGTTAAAAGTTTCACATTTTGCATTTGTACTTGTGTCACTTCTGCTTAAGGGGATAGTAAATCATCCCTTCATCAGACACTATGGGGCATTTGGGAATACCCAATTTGTCCTTTAAAAGCTTCTCTGGAAATGTGGTGGGGCAGCCATGCTTTCCCCCAAGTCAGTATATAGAAAGTCATCATAACTGCACTATCTTTGAGAATTTTATATCAGTTGCTATTTTAATGGTTATAACTTGTGGAGTTTCTTTAGATCCCTTTCAAACCACTGCTCTGCCATAGAGAGGCTAACATTGCCTAAAATCTAGCTCTTTATTACCCTGAAAATCTCTCATTAACTTCATTCCAGTCATACTACTGCTGTATTCTTTCCAGGGTTATCAACTCATAATCCTATAACTTGGAATCAGTGGTCATCCAGATACAGAATAGCAAACTCAGCAGATTCATTAAAAAAAGTATTAATTCAGATGTGATGAACTTATGGCAGATCCCAATAATGCTCATTTTTAATAAGTTTCTCCAGTTATTCTTATAACAGAAAATATCTGAAAATCACCAAGAATTAGAATCAGAAAAATAGGAGTTCCCATTGTGGCTCAGCAGAAACAATCAGACTAGGAACAATGAGGTTTTGGGTTCGATCCCTGGCCTCACTCAGTGGGTTAAGGATCCGGTGTTGCCCTGAGCTGTGGTGTAGGTTGCAGACGCGACTCTGATCTTGCATTGCTGTGGCTGTGGCATAGGCTAGCAGATGTAGCTCCGACTGGACACCTAATCTGGGAACCTCCATGTGCCGAGGGTGTGTCCCTAAAAAGCAAAAACAAAACAAACAAAAAAAGAATTAGAAAAATAGTAGCCAATAACAAGTACAAAAGAGAAGTAATAGGTTAATTGCATTATTAAAAATGTGCATTATTGGGATCTGCCGTAAGTTTCTAATTCAATAGATCTAGGGTGCAGCCCAGGGATCTGCATGTTTAATAAACTCCTTCTAATTATTCTATTTCTAATTTTCCAAAGATCAAGGTTTAAGAAAAACAATTTTAGGATTTAAGTTGGATCCCTCACCTGAGAGATTCTCTTTTCTCTAGGGTCATGTAAATTATAATTGGCAGACAATAAATTTTGTACAATCATGGAGAAAAATGAAGGCATACATTTAAATCTGAGGATCCTTGCTTTTGCATGTAAACTTTCATTAGTGACCATTGACCATAATGCTATCAATTAATTTTGCATCCTCCCTACTCTAGTTTTCTCTCAAGAATATATGATTGATTATTGTTTAGAATCAGAGTGCATTAGAAGTAGAAAGGACACTTATAATGAAGTAAATAAATGCCTCATTTTACACATGAAGAACCTGTCTAGGAAATACATTTTACACATGAAGAGATATGTCTAGAAAATATTTCAAAAGCAATTACTTGTTTAAGATTATTTAATTTAAAAATTAGTAATATATAATTTATCTCTCCCTCTATTACTTCTTTTGGTAGCCATTAATTGGTTTTCTATGTCTGTGAGTCTATTTCTGTTTTATAAATAAATTCATTTGTATCATTATTTTAGTGTTTTTAACACCTTTTTTTTTAAAGTATCCTTTTGCCAAATAAGGACTTTCCTCAATGAAAATATTTAATTTTTTTATTATAGGGTAATATATGCTTGTTGTCAAAGTACAACAAATTCAAATATTCTCAGTGAGGAAAACAACATAAATAATTTCCGCCCTTTTTCAAATACTAGCACTCAAATGTAAAGGGTATTTCCTAGACTTATTAATGAAAGACAGATTATGTATATCTATGTATTTATGTATAGACATGTAAGTATGTGTACATATTTACATATATATATTAAATCGCAGCACGCGTATTTATATATTGTTGTCGTGTAACTTGCTTTATCTAACATTGTATCTATTGGCATTAAGCCAATCAAGTTCTTGAGATTTAAATTGTTGGGCGTTCCTGTCGTGGCTCAGTGGTAAACAAATCCAACTAGAAACCATGAGGTTACGGGTGGATCCCTGGCCATGTCAGTGGGTTAAGGATCCAGTATTGCCGTGAGCTGTGGTGTAGATCGCAGACGTGGCTGGGATCCCGCGTTGCTGCGGCTGTGGTGTGGGCCAGCGGCTACAGCTCTGATTGGACTCCTAGCCTGGGAACCTCTATATGCCACAGGTGTGGCCCTAGAAAATACAAAAAATAGTAATAATAATTAAAAAATAAAATGAATTGTTTTCAATAGCATCTGGCACATGAAAAGCTTTAATATATATTGAAAAAATAATCAGTAGATGAATGTGTTTTGTCTGTTAGTTCCTCCTGCCCTATAGTACTTCACTCTTATTTATGGCTATACAAATTTTCAATTGATGTATATAACTAGTAACATTTAAATAATGTTAAATAAGAAATAAGTAGAACATATGTTCAAGGCACACTCTTTTTTTAAGGAAAATAATAAATTAATCTAATTTCTCCTTATTAAGAAAAAGGATTGGACATGGAAAATAATTTTATATCATCAGCATATGTATCCATGATCACACATTCTTCTGAATATCACAACATAAAATACGTGGTCATATGTTTACCTCGACACATGTATTCATATATACATAATAGATGGCTACAACAACAAAAATAGTGAAAATTCATCAGAGTGTGTAACTGGAGACATCATAGCATATTTATTTACTCACCAAGTATCTATTAAATATATGTCAATCATCTATTATATGTGTGTGTGTGTTTAAAATAAGAATCTATAAGATGACATGATCTAAAAGCATAGATTTTTTAAGAGTGTTTGAGATTGGTTAGATTCTGCCAATTGTTAATTGTATAACTTTGGGTGATGCAAATAATTAAGATGCTTTCTGAAAAGCTTATGTTGCAAAAGTTGCAAGCATGGGGACTAAACGACCCATCGATCAATGCAATCCTTAGATTGTACTTATTTCCCATTGATTTACCCCTAGGGCATGTGCTCCTGAGAACTGTGAACTCATTTTGCCTTACCATCATCCCCCACCAAATCAAACTCTTGTTTTTCTATTCCCTTTCTCATGACCAACCTAAATGTGCATCATATATAAAATGTCTACTCATGGCTGGAAAAATAGATGCCATCTCACTTTCAGAATAATCTTTCTGCTGACAGTAATTAAAGTTTTATTTTTTTCTTATCTGTTTCTCTTTGGCCTTATTCTAGAATATGTGGTGGAAACTTACTAAACTCTCAAAAGCTTAATTTTCTCTTATTTGAAATTGTGGGAAATAACCGTCCTGAGAACTAACACTACCCGCATACACATAGCCTGATGTTTAGAACTAAGAATTAGAGCTGACTGGATTTTTTCTATTTGTTCCAGGAAATTCTTTCTCTGGAAGACAAGTCTGTATATCAGTAAATAATTTCTTCTGGAACTTCTCAGCAATCAACTTATCTGAAGACTAACCTGTTCAAGCCACCCCCTTCTCAGAATAGGAGTTACCTCATATGAACCAAAAGCCCCCATTTCAGGAGAAAAAGTCCTCTTATTTATTTATTTATTTATCTTGGCCACCTTCAAAGCATTCGAAAGTTACTGGGCTAGGGATTACCAGAGCCACAACAGAGACGATGTCAGATCCTTAACCTGTTGAGCCATGAGGGAACTCCAAAAACTCCCCTTGTTTAAATTGTCTCAGATCATGCACTTTAGAAACAACCTTTTATTTATTCACACTAATTTTCAAGACTCTCAGTGTGTCCTAATCCTAAAAAAAATAAATAAATTTTGCACATTTGCATCAGATCCCCACATTGAAAGGCGCACCTTAACCCCTCCCAACACTAAAAATCTGTTGCTACTTGTCCCATAGCTACACCACCAAGACTTAATCAAATGGATGTCTTGCTGTAGTGGATGATGAACTCAACTCTGATGGTCAACTCTGATGAACTCTTGGATATCTATAACCAGCAGTCCTGGAAGTCCCAACAAGAGAGAAATGAGATCCTTTATGGTTTCTGTTCAATACTCCCTTTTCAGGCATAGCTTTTTCCCCTGAAATCCCTTGACACTTCACTCGGAAATCTCTCTAAATTTAATAGTGATTTAAGACTTTCATGGAGTTGAATTCTAATTTCCTTTCATCTGTTTATCAAATTCTGAGTTTATACATAGTTTTTTCCTAGGAATGAAAAACACTTTCTAGCAATCCTTTAATTATTTAGTAAGATTTTCACCTTTGTTTCCTAGGAAGAAATAAGTCCTATTGCTGAAGATTTTAAGATTTGTTCTATTTTCCCTTTTCCCAGGCAATACTGTAACTCTGTCAGAATGACAATTTCCCTTAACACAACAGGTAATAAACTCAGCTTTGATTGATCAATAGGCTCTTCTGATGGTCTCCTGGGAAGTCAAAAATCTACATTTTCTATGTCATATGCTTAAAAAAAAAAAAAAACTTTGTAACTCAAATAACATACAACCTTAAATTTTTCCCTACTTGTGATCATATCCTTCCCTGGGTATATTACTTTCCCTTTTATTTTGTAGGATTTCTTCTTTTGGCCTCATTTTTAACAAGGCAAACTCTTTTTAGACAGATATTATTCGCAGTAGTCCACAATTGAATAGTAATTTCTCTCTATCAGTAATTAAAGAGTGTTTGTCAGGATACCTTCTGAAGTTTCCAAGGTTCACTTCATAACCATCTTTTTCCCTCTCCTATGACACAGATTTAATTTTTTAAAATTTCATGTCATATATCCTAGGTTGTTAATTTCTAATTGTCCAATCCACACAAATACCTGAAGTTTAAATCTCTCAAATGAATGCTGTATTCATGTACCTTAACAGATGGAATTACCTTACCTATCTGTCAATACTTTTCACAGCTTTCAACTTAAGGATTTATTTTTCAACTTTTTTTTGCCTAAGCATAAGAAAGATTATTGGTATAAAGTTTCATCACATTAGGCAGGTTTCTTTTCTTTCCTCCTTCCTTCTTTCTTTCTCTGTGCCACACCCTCAGCATGTGGACGTTCCAGGCTAGGGTTGAATGGGAACCGCATCTGCCACAGTAAGGCAGGGTCCAAGCCGCATCTTTGACCTACTTCACAGCTCATGGCAATGCCAGATACTTAACCCACTGAGAAAGGCCAGAGATAGAACCCACATCCTCATGGGTAATTGTTGGGTTCATTACCACTGAGCCACAATGGGAACTCCAAAGGCATATTTCAAAAGTGCCCCAGTTTTCTCTCTTCCCAATATCCATGGCCTTGAGTAATAACTTCCCCTTGAGATCCTTGTTTCTAGCCTATAGAACACGGCAGAGTTGAGGAGATGACACTTTTCAGATTATTTTACAAAAGACTGACTTCTGTATTGCTAGCATACTCTCCAAATTACTTTCTCAACTTGCATGCATTAATGAAGCAAGCTGCCATGAGAGAGACCCTCATGGTATGGACTTCAAGAAGCCTCAGGCCAACATCCGACAAAGAACTGAGGGCCGTAGGCCAATGCCCTGCAATTCTAACAAAATTTCAACAAAATTCCAACAGCAATTTTCTGCAAGGAACTGAATGTTCACTGATGAGCTTGTAAATGCTTTCTTCCTGAATTGAGAATTTTGGTGAGAGCATACAACCTGGATTTGCATCTTGATTACACCCTTTTGGGAGACTGTGAAATAGAGGGATCTGTTGGGACAATCTTGGATTGTCCCAACATACCTACAGAAACTGTAATATGGGAAGCATGTGTTGCATTAACTGCAAAATTTGGTGGCAATGTGTTATTCAGTCATTGATAACTGACACACAACTAGAACTTCTTGCTTTTGTGATGACTTCTTGGTGCTTCTCAACTTACGCTTCTCTGAATGCAAGGATAGTTTAAAAGATAAGCTTGCTGTGTCACAGAGGTTTTATGATTTAACCATTCAGAAGCCATTCATATAATAATTGATTTTGTTTGGAATGCATGCAATGCTTACTGATTAAGCAGAAAAAGAGGTTTTTATTTTTGTTTTTTGTTTTTGCTTGATAGTCTTTGGAGCTACTGAGAGGACTGGAGAGCCAGGCTTGAAACAAATCTTCCTGAAATGCATATCAGGCTGCTATGGAATCCACTCCAGCTCCTGCTGCCCCCACTAAGCTCTAGCAGAAGCTTCCAGAGTCACAGAAGCTGATACAGGAAAGGACTCAATCTCACAATCACTACCACTTCTCAAAGTTGAACATATGCTTCTTTTTTTCTAAATCGAAGTATCTTGTAAGTTCATCTGATTGGTGGTAAACTGATGCTGTAAATCTGAATCTTGACAGAGGCTGATATTAATTAGTTTTTTTTGTTTTGTTTTGTTTTGTTTTTTTAAATCAATCTTGAGTTGATGGAATTTAGGAGGCTGAAATTTCCCCTAATATAGTCAGGGCTTAAAGAAATAAAACTGAAGCTATGAAAGAAATGAGAGCTCATGTTCTGAAGCATATATTTTAGTGTTTAGTCAGAATCTTCTGCAGGAAGGAATAAGGAACGTTGACCATCAGCCAGAAACAGATGAACATACTGGTTATAGCACATCAGTGTTATGAGGGTGATTCAAAATTGTTTCACATTTCCAATTATAATTTTGAGATTTGAAGGGGGAGGATGAGCCCTGGCACACAAAAATAAAGGAAATTCCAATGCATAATAGTGTATACTTGAAATGCTTGGAAAATGATTTAACTATATATTTTGGAAAGAGAGGAGGAAGAAAGAAACAGTAAATCTACACCTGAAAAAAAAACCTTAAATATTTATTTTTTTAAAGGAGGAGATCGATAAAGGTTAAGTATACATCTGAGATTTAAATATATATTTGAAAACAAAGTGAGTCCCAGTGATTTATAAGAAGAAAATTAAAAAAAATCTACCATTGAAGAAGTAAAAATTGTTAAAGATGTATTTTGATGATTTAGTCACAGGTATCACAATGTTCTGCTGATTTTGGAGGAGAGGTTTTTCGTCATTACTGGGCGGACAGAAAATATTTCAGTTGTCCACAAAATAAACTCCCATATGGCACAATATGGTCCAAAGATATCCAGTTTCCTAGAAATTTTTTAAGGAGGAGTCTACCTTGCATCTCAAGTCTTGGATAAGTGTTGCTCTTCCAGTTCTAAATATCAATTTTAATTGTTACACTTAGTAGACTGTATTATGATTTCCTGTTTACCTTTCTGGAATTCTATTTGAGCGTAAGTTTCTTTAGGGCACAGAATGAGTTTCATTCCTACTTATATCCACACTGGTTTCCAAAGCCTCAGTCTAAAAATTATGGATGCTACACAGTTTTCTGTGGGCAAAAGTGAGACTGGACATTTCACATATATTTGACAGACCAAATCATGTCAATCTGAAAAATAGGAACACTGGGATATTTTAAGTTAGAAAGTCTACTGGAAGGAAAAATTAATATTGAAGAAGTGATGTTTTGAAAGCTCTACATTTTAAGATGTTAATTACCATGACTTTAAACTAACAAGATGAAATTTAGAAATCATTTCTTAAAATAGCTTCAAAGAAGAAGAAACAGTTTGAAAATATTTGGTATGCATTAAAAGGGGCTTTTTATATTATGCAGTAAATAATCTTTTAAAAATTAATATATGCACTTTAGGACTGACTTTTCTGTGGTTATTTGGCAGTAAATTTTTCAGAGTGCTTCTTTCCTTGTAGCAGTGCTATTTTTACATATAGATTATGGAGCGAGAACTCACATAGAATACCTCCCTCATAAATAATGTCTTTAAAATGCAAAGACCCTTCATTAACTCATTTATGGTAATAAGTCTCTAATAAATATTGTAAAATATGGTTTAAATATATTATTAGTATGTCTTACAATTTTCTTCTTTCAAAGACGATAAATATTTCCTGAACTATTCATTCACATTTTTATTCAAGAATTTTAGCTATGAGCGTATGTCAACAGCAGTTTTCCAAAGACACCACTAAAATCACCCCAAGTTTATTGCAGTAAGCAGTAAGAAGTGATACTACATTGTAGGGTTTTAATAGCATATGAGCAATAAAGGTCAAAAGCAGAATATTTATTAATTTGGGATTGGTTTAAGGTGGATTTTTCAAATTAGATTCCTAATCAGGGTTTGTTGAAAAAAGTTTATAGTGTTCAGAGTAAGTTGAGAGTTTTGAAGTGAATTTTAAACAGTATAACAATCAATTGCTCTAAGAAGAGTTCTACTACCCTGAAAATTTTAATAGACTAATGTTGGGTAGAATGATATTTGGAAAATTCCTAAAATAATGCTATTTGGGAGTTCCCTCGTGGCCTAGAGCTTAAGGACTCAGCACTGTTACCACTATGGCTCAGGCCACTGCTGTGGCTCAGGTTTGATCTCTGGCCTGGGAATTTCCACATGCCATGAGTGTGGCCAAAAAAAAGTGTTATTTGCAACTTCATCTTTCTGGGTGAGAAATTTCCTGGAATAGTAAAAATTAACTTGACATAGGTTTTTAATTAGTCAATTAATTTAACAATGTAAACAGTGAGCTTTTGGCTAAAGATGGTTTTAGTTTGAACCTGATATCTTTTATTTTTACTATTGAAGTATCGTTGATTTACAATGTTGTGCCACTTTCTGCTGCTGAACTTGCTGTGTTAATATTTTCCCTTATGGAGCTAACTATCTATAAGAGTAGAAGATCATACCTGAAAGTAGGTCAAGGTCATATACAGTGTATACAGGGCAAGGGAAATATTTTATGGGCCCAATCTATATAAACAATTTGACTATAAAGTCTATTAAAAAAATGCATGACCGGGTGTTTGTGCTGTGGTTCAAAAAGATCTGGGAAGTGTTGGGAGTGTCAGGACATAGGTTAGATACTTGGCCAGGCACAGTGGATTAAGGATCCAGCATAGCCACAGCATTGACTCAGATGGCAGCTGCCACTCGGATCTGGTTTAGGAATTCCATATACCACAGGGAGGCCAAAAAACAAACAAACAACAAAAAGTGTGACCAAAGTGAGTTATAGTGATTTATTAATGAAGATTTAAAATAATGAATAGGTGGAGTTCCTCTTGTGGCTCAGTCATAATGAACCCAACTAGAATCCATGAGGATATGGGTTTAATCCCTGGCCTCATTGAGTAGGTTAAGGATCTATTGTTGTCATGAGCTGTTGTGCAGATCTCAGATGCAGGTAGAATCCTGCATTGCTGTGGCTGTGGTATAGGCCAACAGCTGCTGCTCTGATTCAGCCCCTAGACCGGGAACTTCCATATGCCATTAATGAGGCACGTACACACACACAAAATCCAAAAAAAATATATATAGTAAATAGAAAACAGGCCCTGGCCTCCTTGTTAATTTATTTATTCAGGGACTGTGAAGATTTTTCCAGTGTCCAGGTACTATCTTTTCCTATACTGGTATAGGGACTATCTGTGAGTGCGTGTGTGTGTGTGTGTGTGTGTGTGTGTGTATTTTATTGTCAATCACATAGTTGACAATACTAATTGGTTAATTAGTATTGGCTAATTTCATGTAATATACATTGAAAAAGGACAGTACAAAAGCAATGGATCTTCAGAACATGTTTGCGTTAAAACTATATATATTGCCTTTCCTCCCAGTTCCTTGACACCATTTATTTAATTCTGGCTACATCATTACTCATGGAGGTGCGTCATCCATTGTGCCACCTGTGAGTGTTGGTTTCTAAAGACTCAGTTGATATTATCATGCTTCCTTGAGGAAGATGAATAATGTAAGTCCTACCCTTTGTACAAAAGAAAATGTGCATGATAAATTGTTTTCTACCCCAGGTTTCCCGGAACTAAGTATGGTAGTGAACCCAGTTATTCAGATACTACTGTTACAGACCTTTGGAAGATCAGTTTGAGTAAGGAATTTCTTCATCTTCATTGTCCTTGGAACTATATTTTTCTTTTATTCTAGTCCACAGATTTTGTAGATAAACCACACAAAAGGTCAAATTGAGCATGTGATTCCTTTTTTTCCTGTTTATTAGATTCTCGAAGGTCCTTTAAACTGGATATAATGCTTGGGTAGAAACTAAGCCACTATCATTTTCATGTTTAAGAGTGGGAAGAGAGCTCTCTTTAACTGCTAGTCTCATAGCTGAATAACTTCATGGCTAGAGATTATAAGTTTTCTTTCTTCTCTTCCTGTTTTCTTCTTTCTTCTTCCATGACTAATATTATGATAAAATATGTCTATAAGGCAATAAATATTTATTGAAGATATCTACACAGATCATTGGTCAAAAGAATATAGTATTAAGAAAGATTATCTAAAATTGAAATGAAGCAAAATCAACTATTGACTATAATGTCATTTTATAACATTTAAAAATTGGGCATTTTTTAACAGGTCTATCTAATGATGATGATAAGAAATGATTCTAATGAAAATAGTAAAATACACAAAATGAGTGATGAAAATTGTGAATGTATCCGAAATGAATTAAATTGCTTAAACTCCTTTTCTTTCCTGCTTGTTTTTTGTTTAAAAAAAAAAAAAAGAGTAGCTGTTTTTAAAAAAGGTCTTTAGGAGTTCTCGTCTCATCTTAGGAAGTGCCATGTGTGATCTGGCCATCTGAGGAATCTGAAAGATCTAGAGACAATCTTACAGAGAAATAATCTTTCAAGAAGTCCAATTGCATCAGCAGTATGTTCAGTTAGACCATCATAGTTTTTCTTTCTTTTTTTTTTTGGTAGAATAAGACAATTTTTCATAACTTGTTTGGCATACATTTTTTCAAGAAAATATTTATTGTTTTTCAAAGTTACTTTTAATGTAAAACTCATCTCTGTTCACTGGTGCCAAATAGAAACTTGAAGACATAGTTTGGAATGACCACAGTAGACGAATGCCCTAAAAATTGCCCTCTTTTGAGAAAGAATAGGAAGAGGGTCCTATAGTTTAGGAGTGGAAAATTGGGCCACAGATAAAGATCTGGGTGGGTACAAGCTTGTATTCTTCTTCAAAGCTGGCATCAGGTGGTCCCAGAATGGGTTCTGGTGTTCTTTGGGGTTATTGAACCATGACCTTCTTCTGGAATGAACACTACTTCATCAGGTAGTTAACATCTTCCATTTGTTGGGGGTTTCAGTTCTGCAGAAGAGCTCAAAGATATTGTTATGTGTATCCCTTGAGGGGGAACCTGCCCCAAGGCTGCACTATTGTTTCTTGACTGTGCCTTCTTTCTGCATTCCCTCCCTTTCCTGATAAGCGGTTTGAACCTGCCCTTTGAAACTCAGGGAAGAGGGTGGAGGCTGAAGAAGTCTGTTTCCTACAAACAAGAAATGAGGGACACAAGAAGACTTCTGTGCCAAGGAGCACCGTAGGGTCATGCTTGATTTGATTTCATATGTATTTTTATCATTGTGGTTAAGGTCTCTATTTATTTAGTTATTTATTTATTTGGTCTTTTTGCCTTTTCTAGGACCGCTCCCTCGGCATATGGAGGTTCCCAGGCTAGGGGTCTAAACAGAGCTGTAGCCACCGGCCTATGCCAGAGCCACAGCAATGCGGGATCCGAGCCAAGTCTGCGACCTACACCACAGCTCATGGCAACGCCGGATTGTTAACCCACTGAGCAAGGCCAGGGATCGAACCCTTAACCTCATGGTTCCTAGTCGGATTCGTTAACGACTGCGCCATGACGGGAACTCCAAGGTCTCTATTTCTTATCTCACATGTTTTCTGAAGTGCTAGCATAGGATGGCAATGGTGGAAAAAGATTAACAAGGCCTATAGCCCTAGACGCTGGCATATCTAGGATGTTCAGGGTAAAGGACAATCAGAAAAGTTTAATGGCGATGGCAGAATTACTGGCTATTGTAGGGAAACTGGGAAGAAAAATAAAAATTAAAATATTTTGAAGGAGTTCCCTGTGTGGTTCAGCAAGTTATGAACCAGACTAGTATCCATGAAGATGCAGGTTTGATCCTTGGCCTCCCTCAGTGGGTTAGGGATCTGGCATTGCCGTGAGCTGTGGTGTAGGTTGCCGACAAGGCTCAGATCCCTTGTTGCTGTGGCCATGGTGTAGGCTGTCAGCTGCAGCTCCAATTAGACTCCTAGCCTCAGAACTTCCATATGCTACAGGTGCAGCCCTAAAAAGCAAAGAAAAAATCTTTTTGAGACATTAGCAGGAGATCTGTATGGAGATATGTGATAGGGTGAGACATGAGATGTAAAACAACATTTTAAGAGAAGACAAGGCCAAAGTACAGATTTATTTATTACAAATAAGTTTAAAAACATTTTTGATGTCACTAGAAGAGGGATGGGTGCCTAAGGGAATGAATGTGTATAGGCATGAAAAAATGAACTAAGGGTTAATCCCAGGATGCTCAACACTAGGAGAAAAAAAATGGAAAGAGAGATTAATTGTCAAAGTGTCCTTCAAGGCATTCACATTTTACTAAGCCTGGTCCTCACGTCTTGTTCAAGGAGATTGCGGTTCAAAATACCCAAAATGTGGAGCCAGAGACATGTTAAATCCTTTTTTCTATCTTATCAGTTGTTTATTTTTGAGTATTATTTTATGACTCTTCTTTGACTTGAGTTTCCTTATTTGTAAAGTGAAAATAATTAGATCTGTGCTTCTCTGTTAACAGTAATTTAAAAATTAGGGTTGTACTTTTTGTAAGCACTTAATTCAGAGATATACAAATGCAAGTTTAATGGAGTGTCTTGACTAAAATTATATTTTCCTCTTATCTTGAAACTTAAGACAGTGTAGATAGGGAGAGTTGGGTCACTAATGAACTTCTCTCTCTCTCTCTTTTTTCTTTTTTTGGTCAACAGGAAACTCCTCAATACGTTTCTTAATAGACAAGGTTAGGAGCTAAAACAGTGAAGACAATTGTCAATGATCCTGTATTCCTTAGATGAGGTATCATAAAGTTTCTACAAAAAGGAATTTAGCCATCTATCACACATCTGGAAATAATGGCTGAGAAAAAAGGAGATAACTCATTTGAAGATGTACAAAGGAACATTAGGTTGACTGATACACAATTTCCAGCTTAAAATAACAGTGCAGCAATTCAAAAACCAAATCTCCATATCTAAAAAGTAAATTAACATTTTTTGAAGGGAATCTCTAAACAGCCTGAGTTTGGAAAAAATAATCTATCTTTCCCATTTTATAAGGCTTCCAGATAATGAAATGCAATACTCTTTAAAGGGAAATTCACATTCGAGTTTCATCTCTTATAAACTAAATCTTTTATTCCAAAATGAAAGTGTTGCATTTTTCAATGAAATGTGGCTTCTTCAATATTTAGAATTCAGTATCTGCAAAAGCTGAATGAAAAGGAGCTTAATTGCTAGAAGGGCAATGTACAAGTGAGAATGTGGAGGAATAAGATATTTGACTCATGCATTTTGCCCCAATTTCAATGGATTTCCTTTGTTATAATTATCCTTAAGCCTTGAGGTATTTTTTCTTGGATATCATAAAATCTTTAATTAATCATTTACTGGTACATGTAAAAAAAGAGTTAAATTAGACTCAGCTCTGAGTTACCCATAGTAAGGGAAGAAATTAGCGGCGTGTAATTTAAAACTATAATATGGAGGGAATCAGTAAATATATATATATATATTTTTTTTGCAGTAAAGTCCAATACAGAGACTCTGCTCAACATTCAATTGCCTATCCTGCACATGCACTTTCCACTAATAATTTCTTTGATTTTTGTACCTGACTCCTAATTGCCTTGAACCTCACTTCTTTAATTGAATTTTCCCAAATCAAGCCATCAGAAAAGCAGCTTACCTCAAAAGCAATATAAGCTCATGGGATTTTCTAAAACACGATTCATCATTGTCTGTGCCATCTTTTGGTCTCTGATTGAAGATATCAATGTTTTGTAAAGATGGTTTAATTGAATGCAACGTGTAACTCTGAGTTGAGGATAGACTACTCACTGGAGATAAATATTATCTGTATGTAAAGAAAAGCTGCATTTTGTATGCCTTTAATTTCTCTTTCAGAACATTCTCCTCTTCCACACTGTGATGCTCTGCTCATGTGTGCTCCTATCACAGGCATGAAACACTCCTGTGGTGAGAGTTTTCCTTTATTTTTAACAGATATGTCTTGTTTGGATTCTGAAGTACAAAAATGCAAATAAAAGAGTATAAATTTGAGGGAGAATTGATTTATTAGGTATTTATTTTTAAAAAAGTATATTCTAGTTAGCTGGATATTTGATTTTTAAACATATATATTGCATGTATACAAGCAATCAAGCTATTTCTAACCTCATGATGAGTTATAACAAGAATTAGTGCTTTTTTATTTTTTTTTAATATATTAATTTCAGTTGAAGCGAACACACTTAAAATTCCCACATGTGTATTCAAGGCGACATGAAAATTGTTTCCAGACATTTTGGACATACAAACTTTCACTGCAGAGGGTAAGTATGAACACCTGACAAAATTCTCTGATTGGAGCAAATCACACACTACCTCAGCCATCAACATCTTTTTTCTTTCTAAATTTAGAAGAGAAGACAAATGGAGAGAATTCAAAACTAGTTCTTTGGTAATTAGCCATGACTGGAGCAATTCAAAATCATAACTTAATAGCTGTTCTGAACGGGTTTACATTACTTAAAGAAAAATGTTCTCACTTAGATTTATTTATCATCCATACAATGAGACATATTAATAAATACTACTTGAAAAAGCAGAACTTAATTGAATGCAAGATACTCACAGATGATAGCTTCATTTTGCTGAAAATAATATTTACGGCCTACTGGGAAGGATATATTTTTAAACTCAAAAAAATAAGAGGTTTTTAGAAACCATGCTCTATTTTTCAAAACAAAGCAGACGCAATGGCCATTTTCTTCCACCTCTAAGTGACAACCAACTATGGCATATCTTTGTTCCCTTCTCTGCAAGACTGCTCTGAGTTCAAATATATACCCCAGTAAAAGCATATAATATATTTAAAAAATGTAGCATTCCTTGCATAAGGAGATGATAAAGATCTTATTTTTTTGAATCTGTGAAGTCTTTATTTCAGAAAGTTTACAATAGGCAATGCAAAATACAAAAGATAGTTTCTTACTCCTTCATTTTACACAAAAAGTTATATTTTTTCTTAAAATATTTCCATATTAAAAAATCATACACTTCATGTCTATATATTGTTATGAAGTGATTTACACTATCAGTTTATCTAAGGAAGATGACAAGAAAAAATCTGCTTGTAATAAACAAATCATGAAAGAATATTCAATGAAATAAAAATAAAGGTTATTTATAATTAAAGAAATAAGAGAGAGAGGACTGTCTTACCTTAAAAATTAGGCTTCTTTCAATAGTCTTTGTTTTGTATATTTTACTTTAGCTTTTACATGTAAATTTTACTATAGAACCATGAAAATATTTTATATAATTATTAAACAAAATTAATAATTTCTAAATTACTAAAAAATCCAAAACAATACAATCAAAAGTAAAATATAACAAATGCATATAAATATGAACACCATTGTTTATACACACACAGGTAAAATTATGCCAAATGGATTTAAAACACAGTAATTTGACTATAAATTTATAGTGGAATGAAAATAAGTATTGCAAAAGTTTTGATTTAAAACAATTATATTGCTTTAAGTGGTGTATCATTTTAATTTTGGAGATGGCTGTATTTGTTGTTAAGTATAAAAAACTGAGTAATTTTTTCATTCTCAATGTTCTTAAGAAAAGAGCGTCTTGGCATGAGTAAAAGTGATACAAATAAAGGTAAAACAGATTAAGTAAAAATTCCATGATTTGCATTTTATTTAAAAAATATTGTAGTGAACTCATTATGTGCAAGCAGACAACAAAATTTTCCTAGCACTTTCTACTTAAAAAAACTCTCAAAATAATGGTCTGTCCTCTAGCCATAGCATCTCTAGTTAGTCACAGACAGGCCTTCCACAAAAATGATCCAGGATATGGAGGAGAAATGTCTCATTCTAGTTATGGACAAGGTAATGCTCAAGAAGAGTTTGCAATATCCTATATCAGAAAGCAAAAAGCTTTCAATAGTGTAAGGATCTAAGGATCCTGTTAAAAGGACAGAGGAAGGTATTAGAAAGAGCTTTCACTAGCCAAAACTGGCTTATGCTTGACATCATACATACACACACACAAATTCATCAAATACACTTAAACCCATAAGTTAATTACATTTTAAAAATATTTTTTATGCTTGAGGAAAAAACTGTGTCGAAATCTAATAAAGACAAAAAAAAAAAAAAGCGAAAACAGAATTTAAGTCTTTCCCTTAGAAATTGTATGTACTGCTGGGTAATCATGCATGGAATGATAGGGAATTTCTTTTTATAGAAAATTTACAAGTAATACATGAAAAATGAACAATTGGATTCAAATTTTTCTTTTGCAGTTCTCAATGATGTAATATAGCTGCTAATATCATAAAAAGACAAATGGAAGGTATGCATTGCCTGATGAGAATTATGTGTCTTCTATTGAAAAGACAGAACAGCACACAGAAATGCTATAAAAAATCTTGTCCAAAATAATCAAAACTGAATCTAGCTTATTCTACCAATACATAGGGTGAACAGAGAAAGCTGTTTCTTTACTCCACAACCATACTATCAGCAAATTCCAAAATGTGGGAAATGCTAAAGAAAGAAAAATTTTAAGACAAAACAAAATGGAAATAACACAAAAAATAAAAATAGTTTATTCCACAAATGAATGAAAGGAAAGAATGGGGAAGAGGGGAAGAGACAGAAAGAAAAAAAGACAATGAATGAGTTTGTAGAGGAAAAGAAATACATGCACACACAAACTGACAAACATCATTTAAAGCATTGTTAAGAAATTATGAAATGTTTTGAACACTGACACCCAATATGGGATATTAAAGTATTAACACATATTTTAGGTATATTAATAATACCACAATTATCTTTTTAAAACCCTTACTTTTTATAAATACATACTTAATGACATGAATGAAGTGTTTTAAAATCTCTGATTTGTTTTATAATAAAAATAGGGAATGGGAGTGGGTGGAGATAAAGATACAATATGAATTGAGATGAAATAAGACCTTAAGTTGGTAACTCTAGAAGCCAAGTGATGAACACAAGGGATTCACTATATCATAGGAATCTACTTTTTAATTTGTTGGAACATTTTCCATAAGAACAATGTTAATATTTAGGCAAAGTAAGAGTACTTGAGCTTTTGGTTTTATTGTTAAGCAACTTTTTATGCATTTATTTGTAGCAATTTAAAGACACTACTTCTGCTCTCCAGAGTTGCCTGTCCAATATGACATCTACTAGTCTTTTATGAACACTAGTCACTTGAAATGTGGTTAATTCAAATTGGGATATAAACACACAATGAATTTCATATACAGCAAAAAAAAATGTAAAATATCTATTTTATAATATACCAATTATATGTTGAAATAATATTTTAAATATATTGGTTTATATAAAATAACTGAGTAATTTTTCCCTATTATATTTTTTTTAATATAGCTACTAGAAAACTTAAAATTACACATATCACTTGCATTATGTTTCTACTGTGTGGCACTGTTCGAGATAATAAGATAGCAAGTTAATGATACTACTAAAGGCTCTTTAAAAATTAGCTTTAACGTAAAACTATGGTTGATTTTAAATATGTGAATGATTATAACTGGTTATAGTATCTAAGCTATTATGAAATTAACAAATACAACAAATTACTTATTTAGCTAGCAGTGTGTACTACAGAGAGATTAAAAAAAATAAATTCAAAAGTCCAAATACAACACTCTGAGCGTAATTCCCTGAATGTTCTCGTTTCATTGATTAGATTCAGTGCAATAAAAAATACATTTGTTATGCCATGGGTGTGGCCCTAAAAAGAAAAACAAAACAAAACAAAAAAAATCTTTTGTTAAATGTTATTTTTGGAATGATTGATGGTTATTATGCATAATCAAAATTTTAACTGGGAAAGTGTTATTGTATTTTAGAGAATCACTGTGAGTTATAATACCCTAATGCTACAAGATTATGCTTAAATATTTAATATTGGCTCATTTAAAAAATATCCCATGTTTAACATTTTCTCCTAAGTTTCATCTGACAGAAGTTCTGCATCATTTAAGAGGAGACTTTGTTAATCAGTAAATTATACTCTCATAAGAAAATCAAAGCTCAATTGGAAAAAACAAAGCAACTTGTACAGGTTTAGAAAGGAGAATGCCTTGGTCATATTCATGTCTTTTATTGTCAAAAAAAAGGAAATTTCAAAAGTTTTTACTGTAAAATAATTAATGTATATGAAAGAAAATCCTTCAGTTGACTAAAACGGAGCAGCTCATCTTTAACCATATATCATTTATTACATGTATCTACCTACATTAAAAATCAATTTTAACTCCCTTCTTTTGAAAAGGATAAAATTAATTTTCTTTTTATACTCTCTCTCCCTTTCTACTTCTCTGTCCATGGAGGCATATGGTTATGGCCTTGACTGAGCCTGAATCCCAATTCTCGTATTTATCTGCTCTATGCAAATCCTCTCACCCTCTGGGCTCAAGTTCTGAGTAATTATAAAATGCTGGGATCATACTATCTACTGTGGTTTATTGGGAATATGTGAATTTGAAAGAGTATATTACCAATGTGACATCCAACTCCATTCAACATTGAGATCTTTAAGACAGTGCTACCCTGTAACCCAGTTCCAGACATTAATACCTTGGCTTTTCCCAAAGTGTCTGGAGTTTTACCTCTGGGTATGGCACTTCAGTGGTTGGCAAATTCACTGATAAAAAGTGACATGTAATAATTCTGCCTGTATGTAAACTGTGGTTATTCAACAAAGTGGAGATGATTTTATGTGAAGAATGCAGGTGAGCAGAATCCCCAAAGAGCTATTTTGTATTAAGTGATGGTGAAATAATTTTAAGTAGCAAAAGAAAACGCCATAGGAATCACAGTGACAGCCTCCATCTGCCTCGCTCTTGTCTTGATTATGGAATGGAGAACAATTATGGGTAGCAGATGCGACTCTTACTCAATTGTCAGAGGCAGAGAACCTCTATTTGAGCAATGTCCCAAACTTAGGAGAGAGAGTTTGTTGTTCAAATAGAAGCTCAATCACACTCAATGGACAAAAACTGGAATTTTAATGAATCAGTACAGGTCTGGGTGGTGGTATCCTTGAAATGGAAGGTAATCAGTATCAATGTGTATGCCCATCTATTTGTTTAAACTTTTTCAAAGTAGTTTACTAAGACAGAAAGGAATGAAATGTCAAGCATCTCTGGTTTTACTACAACGCAGAGAGTATGGGCTTCTTGTTTTCTATCTGTGAATGAAACTCTTCATGAGTTCTAGGATAGAGAGCAGTACTGAAATCACAAAATAATGATTGTATGAGATCCTTGTTTTACGGAAAATACTACACAATAACAGTTGACTAAATAGGGCATTTGAAAATGAAGAGACCATGTATAAGCAGGCTAGCCTAATTCCCAATTATAAAAATAAAAAAAGTAAATCTGAATATCCATGGGACTGTGCTATAAAATGGAAGGGGATAAATTCCAGCAACTAAGCTACCTCAGAAGACAAAATGCCTTCCTTATATTTTATTCTTTCTTGGATATGTCTGCACTTCTTAGTAGAATGGCCAAACTAAAGAATTGCATAGGCTGCATGACTAAATAGGACAAGGAGGGTCACATATTTTTTGGCCAATGGGTGCCTATGGTCCTACATACTTTTTTGAATGGCTGTGTTAAATTTTTTTCACTGAGTATTTGCCACTGCATATTATTGAAGAATACAGAAAATGAGTTTACAGCCAATTCAATTTTTAATTCATTTTTTAAAGTTAATGTAAAATGATTACTGCTGTGTGATTCTTGCATTCTTAGGAAAATCCTTTTTTCTAGGGATAAATAAAACTGGAAAGAACATTTCAACTTCACTTATATCAGCTTCTCACATCCATCCCCTTTGGCATAATCATTGTAAAGGAGTCTCATTCTATTTTGGTTTCCATTGGCATAAAAAAGGACCAGCCATTCCTCTCTGGCAGCCAGAAAAACAGAAAAAAGGGCAAGTCAGTTATTAAAACTTAAAGTGCTCTCTTTTCTTGGCAGTTGTAACTGTGACTCACAGTGCAGGAGAGTAGTGAAAACATAGGTGTGACATATGTGTGACTTATCATTATAAAGTTGTTTGCTTAAGACTATCAATAATTTCATGTATTCAAGACAGCTCAAAAAATAAATAAATAAAAAAGCAAACCTATAGGAACTTCTTTTATTGTTCCAGATTGTTTCTCTACTCTCTGATAAAGTCTTCAGGTATAATTCCAAGTAACACAATATAAAATGTGTTTCTTAAAATAAATAAATAAAACACTAAAAAAGAAATTCGTTCGGGTGAAAAATGCTGCTTAAGATGGCCTGCCTGCTATGTCAAGATTTTTAAACAAAATTCTAGATTTTAAATTATAAGCTGCGACTTGAGGAAGAACAGAAAAAATCCAGTGCCAAATCAGACGGCTGAAAAGCAAGCATCCTCCCAGGAATAATGATCTATAATTAATGCCAATCATTTGAGAAAGATTAGAAACTATATATAGCAGCCAAAAGAAAAAAAGTCTGGAATTTCCACCCACTATTTTTATGGAGAGAAATAATGGTCAGATTCAATGAAAGAGCATATTTTGAGGTGATAGGATAATGATGTTGATAACGATGATGGTGGAGATGCAGGGCGCTCCAGAACAGCTTGAGGACAAATGGTAAAAAGAGTCACAGACAATGTAATATTTACTTTTGTATGAAATACTAATTTAAATAATTATTCATCATGATCTCCTACTCTCTTAATGGATTTTCATTTTCTTGAACCTGTCCTGGCTGAACCTTAACCTTAGGTTGAACCCAAGTATTTTTCTTTATGGTCAGGGCTCCTACTTAGCTCATGACTGTTGCTGAATACAGTTACTCAACTGCACATAAGTTTACCAAAATAAGTTAATTTAAATACCTTATTTGGGCATTCAACACTGCTTGATATATCCTAATATATTGCTCTGATTAACTTTGGCACTTGCCAAAACAACATGGTCGGCATTATTTTCCAATTGTCTGTTGCTCTGGAACAAACCACCGCACAACTTAAGGGTTTAAATCAATAAGGTATCATTCATAGGTCTCTAAATTTGTGGATTGCCTCTGCTCAGATAAGTAGTTGTCTCTTTTGGCTGCAGATAGATAATGTCTGAGGATAAAGCAGTCTGAATTCTTAAGAGTTCTGTGCATTCAAATTAGATGTCTTACCCAGATGTTTCTTTCCCTGTAGCTCCCTCCATGGTATCCCTTATGGCTCCTCCTCATGGCTTTGCCTTCTCAAGGGCATGATGGACTCAGGACAGCTATACTTCTTTTAAGGACAGAATCCGAAAATGAAGAGAGAATATAAAAGTGAACTTGCCTAATTCCCAATTATAAAAATAAAAAAAGCAAATCTGAATACCCATGGGACTGTGTTATAAAGTGGAAGGGGATAAATTCTAGCAACTAAGCTACCTCAGAAGACAAAATGCTTTCCTTATATTTTAATAAAAATGCCTTTTTATATTTTAAAAAGCTATACTTCTTTTAAGGACAGAATCTGGAGCCCAGTGAAAGGCTATATCTGGAACTGGCACCAAATTGTTCCAGCTGCATGTTATTGGTGGAAGCAGTCACTAGATTCTGGAAGGTTGAGACATGGAGTTCAATTCTTGATGAGTGAGAAGGCCACAGTGTTAGAGACTGTGACACAGAAGATGCTGTTGTGTCTTCCAGACAATATTTTCCAACTATTCACTATTTCTTTCAAATTTATATGCCTCACTGTGCTTCCTTCCTCATGTGTACACCATAACTCTACTAAATGCACTCACTTCTTACTTTACAGAGAACATTCAACCTCAAATTTTGACAGCTCATTCTATAAAAATTTCTGCATCTGTAGTCATCAGTTTCTCCTTCTCTCCTGTCACATGCGGAAGGCTCTGTTCCTGACAAAAGCTAAATCTTCCACATCTGATATGTTTTTTATTCCTAGATTCCTTCCTGGCACTTCACTCTGCCATTTAACTGCTTCTCTACAAAATCTTTGACTTCCTTCTTTCTACTATTTAATTCTTTGTTTATTTAACATGGCTCAATTCCCACCCATTGTTGAAACAAGCAGGCACACATTCAACAAAACTTAGCAGAGATTTCTCTGTATTCAGTACCTCTGAGGATACATCTCCTGTATTTTGCACAAAAATTTTTGAAAGAGTGTCACCATTTCCTTCCTCTGAATACTTGCTCTATTCTAAAGGGGTATATTTTAGGGTCAAAAATCTAAATCCAAAAATTACTTTTCTCTAAATCCAAAAATTACTTTTTAGTCTTTATCATGTTGGAAACCTCAGCTGCCTTTGACAAACTGGATCATTTATTCTGGCTTAAAATATACTGACGTAATGCTGTTTCAGCCTTAATATCTTAGAATAGTTTTAAAGAAATGGTTCTGAATTTAGTTAAATTTCCTCCAGGACTTAGAGAAGAATCTGAGAACAGAAATTATGACCATTTCTTCCAATGCCTTTTTCAGGGATGGCTCATTATATCCAGCTTTTTTATCTCTTACAATGAGTTTGTCCTAGGATTTTTCTCATTCTCTTATCAGAAATTTAAATTTTCATCCTCCCCTCCCCATCAGATAGTTTTGAATCCCAGTTTAGGCTAGGCTTATACCAGTAATGTACTACAGAATAAAAAAATATTACTTTCATAAAAACATATCAGAAAATAGCAGCAATAAAGTCATCCTGATAAATACATTTTTTTTCCTGTCTTTTTGCCTTTTCTAGGGCTGCTCCTGCAGCATATGGAGGTTCCCAGGTTAGGGGTCCAATCAGAGCTGCAGCCACTGGCCTACGCCAGAGCCACAGCAACGCGGGATCCAAGCCCTGTCTGCAACCTACACCACAGCTCAGGGCAACGCCAGATCCTTGACCCACTGAGCAGGGCCAGGGATGGAATCCACAACCTCATGGTTCCTAGCTGTATTAGTCAATTACTGAGCCATGACGGGAATTCCATCCTAATAAACATTAATGCAATTTTAATTTTTAGAACAGATACAGTTCCTAACAACTGTAGTTGACCTGATAAAAGACAGTAAAAAGTAATGTCAAATGTCTTAATCTTAAATGGGAAGATAAAAATATGTCAATGATGTGATGTGTATTTGTGAGTTGTTTAAAATTTAGCTAAGTAAATAAATCCATGAGCCTTTAAAAAATTTCTATAGCTATGTTTATAATGGATTGAAATTCAAAAGTGGACCAAATTATTCTTTTCCTATATAATTAAACAAAACCCTATCTGTGGTAAACTGAATCGCTCTAACCTGCATCAATCTTTAATTTAGTGCCCAGCTGCAATTTTAGCAGGTGGAAGTAGAAATCAGAATTGAAATTTAGGACATTATGTCCGGTGTTTATAAGTCATTTTGTGGAATTTAGAAAATATGAGAAGAAGAAGAGGGAAAACAAAAACAAAAATAAAAACCAGGAGTCTAGAAGGCTGGCTATCTAGAAATAACAGATAGACCAAATACTTACAGTTCTGATTACGAACCAAAATTCTACTATGTTCAAGTCTTCGCTGAATGACCTTGGGCTGATAAAGAAGATTTTTGGGACCTGTGATGATTAATTTTTTATGTCTAGTTGACTGGGCCACAGGACGCCTACATATGTGGTTAGTATTCCTGGGTGTGTCTGTGAGGGTGTTTCTGGGAGAGTTTAGCATTTGAATTGGTGGTTTGAGAGAAGCAGATGGCCCTCCCCAGTGTGGGTGGGAATTATCCCATCTGCTGAGGGCCTGGACAGGACAGAAAAGTGGAGGAAGGTTGAATTTGCTCTCTTACTGAGTGAGCTTGGACATCGCTCTTCTCCTGCCCTCCAGGCTCTTGGGTCTCCAGTCTTCCAACCACAACTGGAATGTGAATCATCAGCTCCCTGGCTCTCAGACATTCACTATTAGACAGCCTGGGTCTCTAGCTAGCAGAAGGCTGACTGTGGGTTTTCTTAAGTTCTATAAACATGTGAGCCAATTTCTTATAATAGATCTCTCCGCTCATTCTAAGAATATATATTCTCCAGAGAAATGGAACTGAATGATACATATATATGTTTAATACATATATACATATGTGTGTATACATATATATGCTTATATGTGCATATACACATTGGTTCCATTTCTCTGGAGAATATTATATAAATAACCCTTCTATTTTCTTATAACACTATATATCTAAAATGCTGCAGATATGAATCTTTAACAGGTCATGAAGACAAAATCGTTTGTGGTAAAATTTATCCAATTCTAGATCATTATTTGTGTGAGCCATACCACAGCTCCAATTTTGTTTAAAATGTAATGCCTCCATATATTTTCAGAGTCCTTGTGTTGAATATGGACACAGGGCCCCCCAAATTAAATATTGAACATAGTAAAATCTCATTAATGAAAACAAAATTGAAAATGGTTTTCATGCAAAGGAAACTTGAACACTAAAGAAAATGATGGTGCATGATAATGTGAGAAAATAGAATGTGTACATGTATGTGTAATTGGGTCACCATGCTGTAGAGTAGAAAAAAACTGTATTGGGTAAATAACAATAAAAAAAGAAAAGGATACAAAAATAAGAACTACTAATTTATGTATGATGTTTTTACACTGTTTAAAGATACCTTCTTTAGGATATAATAATAGCATTTATAAAATGTATGGTATATACCAAGAAAGTATTCTAAACTATATGTGTACATACTTAAAGATTTTCAAAAATTTCAAGGTCTTCAAAGAGTGTGAAGACTTTAAAGGTTATTTCCTAATATATTTTCTTAATGTATTAATGTAAACATTACACACACACACACACACATGTTCTATGGCCTGTCCTCAGGACAAATATAAATGGGGTAATATTTTAATAATCAATTATACAGTGAATTGTTTGAACCCTCTGGTAATTTTTCTTATAATATAGAGTAAAAAATATAAATAATACATACCTCAGCTACCAAAGAATTAATTTGGTAGGAAAAGGAAGAACGAAGTCAAAATAAAATTAGAGTTTTTGTCATCAATAAGAAAATATACATATAAAATATAGCATAATCATAGCATGGAAATATATACACCTTGGAAAATTATAATGCCATTAAAAAGAAGAAATCCATACTGTTTCAGTTTAGTTGAGAGAATTCTTTAAGTCATTTTGCAGGGTTCAGGAAAAAGTTGTATTTTTTTTTCAAGATTAAAAACAAAAAGGAGATTGAATATTAAGTGTGATGGTTAATTTTATATGTTAACTTGACTGAGGCCTGAGATGCCCAGACATTCGGTCAAACATTATTATGTAGGTATAGATGAGATTAGTATTGGAATTGGTAGACTGAGTAAAGTAGATAGCCCTCCCCAAAGTGAATAGGCCTCCCCTAGTCAGTTGAAGGCCTTAATAGAACAAAAAGTCTGACCTTTCCAAGAGTGGGAGGGAACTCCCCTACCTGACCGCATTGAGCCAGGACATTGATTCTTTCCTGCCAGTGAACACAAATTAGGTCTTGAGCCCAGCTGACATTCAGACTGGAAAGGATTCTACAGCATAGATATCCTGGGTCCCAGCTTGCTGAGTGCAGATTTCAGAACTTATCAGCCTCCCTATGTAACTGCATTAGCCAATTCCTTATCATACTATATATCTCCCATTAGTTCTCGTTCTCTGGAGAACACTGCCTAATACAAATTGATGCAATAACCCAAAGCATCAGACTGTGAAATCAGGTTCACAAAATTAGAAACAACTCAAAATTATCATTTTCTAATAATTACAAGGATACAACCAAGCACAAGGTGCAAACAATGCAGGGAGATATCAGGCATAGAAACATCGCTCACCTAATGCTTTCTTATGGCCTCTAGTTTGTTGTGGCACAGTTAAAATGGGAAATTACCAAGCAATGTCTGTGGCCACATAAATAATACCACAAAAATCCATCTGTCACAAACAAACTCCATGTTCTCAGATGGTCACAAGTTCACATGACATTTCCCAGAAAGCCATGTTTGGCAAAAGCCACTAACATGTTTGCCAGGAAGCCTACAGTAACCATGTGTGTGAGGAGTGTAGAGCAGCTCACCCGACTTTGTCTTTCCTGGGGATGCCATTGCCTTTTCAAAATTGAGACTAGATGCTGGATCTGCTGCTTCAGTATTTTCTTTCCAGGTGCTGATGTGGATTATGTAGCAATTGAAGCAGAGGCATGCAGAAAGAAAGGAAGAAAGAAAGAGAAAGAAAAAAAAAAACTTGACAAAAAGAAAAAGTGTATGTGTGTATATATATATATGTGTGTGTATGTATGCTTTATTTAGGTAAAATAATTTTGCATTGGGTTATTCATGCATTTTTAAAAGTTCTTCCTTCAGGAATTCCTGTTGCGGCTCTGTGGGTTAAGAACCTACCATAGTGTCCATGAGGATATGGGTTTGATTCCTGGCCTTGTTCAGTGTGGGTTAAGTGAGATGCAGGTTGTATCCCTCCCTGGGTTAAGGATCTGGCATTGCCACAAGCTATGGTGTAGGTTGCAGATGTGGCTGGGATCCTGAGTTGCTGTGGTTGTGGCTTAGGCCAGCAGCTGTAGATCTCATTGCATCCCTAGCCTGGGCACTTCCATATGCTGAAAGGGCGGCCCTAAAAAGAAAAAAAAAAAATTCTTCCTTCATGGCACTTGTTAAAGTGCCCTTCAGATTATGGGTATGCAATAAATATTTATTAAAAGAATACATAAGTCCAGCATTCAAGTAATACCTCAAGCATTCAAAATTTTTCTTATATCACATATAATAAGATTATACTATTTTAAAATTAAATGTTGCCCTCATCCTCCAAACAAGTAATTCTGTTGAAAAAAAATTTGGTGGAATGAGATAGATTGAGAAGAATAAATTTCCCTAGAGATTCTGTGGGTCTGATTTACACCCCAAATTCTCAACCCTCACTTCATAAATTGCCTTGGACATGTGCTATGACTGCTAAAACCCATTAGTGTTATCATTTTTCTAATTTTCCTAATGCACATGTAGATTTCATCTTTGAAACACTTTGGAAATAATCATGGCTCTCAACCTGATTATCGCAAAGGGTAAAAGTCTAAAGGTCCAGATTTATGGCTAAAATATTGTGAGAAAATTGAAATGCTTTTCATACTATCTGATATAAAATTTTTAGACTGAAAATTTCAAGTTAAATAAAAAAGTGTTGCATCTTTCAAAATGAAGAGTGTATGTAGGAAGAAAGACAGTTTTTAACATTGGTTAGCAAAAGGGGGAGATGATGTTCAAGATTCTCTTTCTCTTCCTCTCTTTCCTGCTCCTCTCCTTCACTTTTCCTCTCCCTCCCCCTGTTCTTCTCCTCCTTATCTTGTTTCCTCTTGCTTGTCATGCTGTTCTTCCTCTATTTCTTAGCATTCCTTATTTTCTATGATGGGGAGGAAAAGAAATCCTCTGAGATTTAATGGAAAAATAATGGTAACATCTCTGATTTATTTCATATTTTTTTTACACTAGAAGAGCATTTGTTGGCAGATTTTTATATCTCTTCATTTTGAGCACTTATAATATGACATACAGTGAACTTACCTGGTTATTTGAACTGAAAATGCTATCAACGAGATACAATGAAAAGTTGCCTTGACACTTTTTCATGAATTAGATATCATAAATCTAAATGTTCAACTATTTTCTAGATATATTATTGAAAATGTGTTCAATAAGCACTCTACCTATACTTTTTTAAGGAAAAGGCATGATTAAACTAAATCAAACAGTAGTTACCAATTTCTTGCTTATAAAACATTTATAATTTTTGAATTATTATTAATATATATGGATTTTTCTCCAAAAGCAAAAGCAAGTTAAATATATATGGAAAGAATGTTATAGAGGAATTTCCATTTTGACACTAGATCTCAGAAAACTCAAAAGCAAACTAAATTGAATATTTTATATATTCATATCAATATATAAGAAATACGCTATATAGTATCAACTATATTCTATTCAACCATTCCCTCTTCTTAGACTACAGTATTCTGTGTCCATTGCCCATCTCACAGTGTATACCCACAAGTACATGCAATTGGATTCTGCTCATCTAAAGCCTTCTTAAGAAATCTTGGAGAGAGTTCTTCCTTCCAGCAAATACCTTACATTACCTTAGCACTTTTTTTTTTTTGTCTTTTTGCCATTTCTTCGGCTGCTCCTGCGGCATATGGAGGTTCCCGGGCTAGGGGTCGAATCAGAGCTGTAGCTGCCAGCCTACGCCAGAGCCACAGCAACGCAGGATCCGAGCCGTGTCTGCAACCTACACCACAGCTCACGGCAACGCCGGAACCTTGACCCACTGAGCAAGGGCAGGGATCGAACCCGCAACCTCATGGTTCCTAGTCGGATTCGTTAACCACTGTGCCACGACAGGAACTCCAGTACTTTTGAAAAACGTAGTATTTTAGGATCATTCAATGACGTGTACATTTTCCCATAACATTTATTTCTAGTTGTTTGGCTGCAAATCTCTATTATAATTCCAACACAATTTCCCAATATCATAAGAGATGTTTCTGTAAGAATTACTTATATAATATTTATATTATCCCTATTGTAATTATTTGCCTGCAGTGGTTGATAAAAGATTGCCCAATGGCAATAATATGTAGTAGTTTATCTGATTTGATTTGGTTTTCACAAAACATTTTAAAATAACTTATTTTTTCTATTACAATGTGAATATGTGATGTGGTCTCTGTTTGTAGGTCTTCCACATCCCCACCCATCAGCAAAATGCTGACAGTTTCTCCTATTTTAGAAAGTAAAGAGCACAATTTAGATTCATACATTCCTTATTTTCTCCATAGAATATCTTATAATGGTTGTTTTAAAAATCACAAAAACTATTCTGCATATTTCACCTGGAAATTCAAAATTATCTGGCCTACTCAAAACACATTTGTGTGTGGAAGTTCCTGTCGTAGCTCAGCAGTAACAAGCCTGACTAGTATCAATGAGGATTCAATCCCTGGTCTCGCTCAGTGGGATAAGGATCCAGGGTTGCTATGAGCTGTGGTGTAGGTCGCAGATGCAGGTTGGATACCATGTTGCTGTGGCTGTGGTATAGACCTGCAGCTGTAGCTCTGATTTGACCCCTGGCCTGAGAACTTCCTTATGCCGCAGTTGCGGCCCTAAAAAGCATACATACTCTTCTGAAAATTAAGTAACTAGTATTTTTCTTCTAATTTTTTTGAACACACCCACGGCATGCAGAAGTTGCCAAGCCAGGAATTGAACCCAGTCCACAACAGAGACAATGATGAATCCTTGACTGCTGGGCCACTAGCGAATTCCTACTTTTCTTCTATTAAAATACTAAAAAGTAACTGATAACATACTTGTACCTGGATAAATTATTTTTATTAAAGAGCATTACAAACCAATACTTGTGACTGTTATAACCAAATATATTTTTGAGCCAATAGAAAAATCATCTTACTATGTGTAGTTTAAGTATGTTTCTGTGAATGTGCATGTATACTTGTTCATAATTAATATGTTAATCGACGAACTTCTTAAATAACTTGATAATCAACAACCATAGAGGTGCCATACACCAAAACAACCAAAATATCTGGAATTATTTTTATATCTTCACATACCATTTTTAGTCTGTTTTTTTTTTTCCACATTAAGTCATGGAAAACTAAATATTTAGGATCTATACAACAGTCACCATGATTTAATCTTAACTTTTAATTTGTGAATATTCTTTATGTTTGTTAAATTCACTGATGCAGACAAAGTACGCTAGGAAATTATGTTATTGAAAATATCTTTTATCAGGAGAGATTCATTCAGGAAAACAGAAATCCCAAATTAGGTGTTTCAACAGAGGTAATTTCGTGTAGAGTAGTTTGCTATACGGTTGTTGGGAGGTTGGCATATCAAACGAGGAAGACTCAGGTAGCATATATAGCATGTTGGAGGAAGCCGGAGTTAGGGCAACCTAGACAGGTGGAGAGGGAGCCCTTGGCAATGGGGCCGATACCACTCTGGAGAGAGGTTTCTCTGGCTGCAGCTGGTACCCCTGGGAGCAGAGCACATGAGGTTAGCCCTGGGAGGACTGAAAGAAGCTGGAGCTGGAACCAGCAACTGCTCTGCTATTGCCAGGCAGAATGTTAATTTGTGGGGAGAAGCTGTTCAAAACAGCATGCAAACGAAACAGATTATGTCCGTTTTTGACTCTCCTGTCTTCTCATCTCCATCTGGTCCTCTCTATTAAGAGAATTAGTAGAAAGTCAGAAAGAAAGGAAGGACTTGCTGAGATGCCAGTCCCAATACCATAAAACAAAGGCCAGAAGAACGTCCTGTATTTGGAGTTAAAACAATGGCATCATCTTTTGGTGACTCAAACAATGAACCATAAAATTCCATTATTGAAATTAAAGGTAAAAATACTTCTTCCAAGATGAAGAATTATTAAAGCCTCAGAAGGCATGAAACTATTCATTATATTTTTCAAAACCTGTTTTTTTGGGGCACATAAGCTGTATATAAACTTAGATATTGTTTTTCTCCCTTCACAACTATAAAGATAGAATTATGTTAAAAGTGTGTTTTGCCCTTTTTGTATTTTCCAATACTTGTAAGATACGACAGTGTTGCTCACCATGCAAAAATTTATACATTTTAATAGAAGCCACATTGATTGACCAGTTCTGATGTGCATATCAGGAGGATTTCTAATATCACCTCTATTTAATTCTCGATCCATTAGCATTGCACAAATAATTAAGTAAAGGATAAAGTCATATCTTTAGAGTTAAAAATTATATCATCTGCTGCTCTCTAAAACTGATTTTGAACCTTATAGAAATACCAACAAAATCCCACCAATATAAGCCACAATTTGACAAGTTTTTGTTTTTGAGAATTCTTCACAGAAACAGGGAATTTCTGGAGAACATTTTAATTGCAAAACTGTTGAAATTGTTTTGAGTGCATACATTTTGCTTACTTAATGAAGCAACTGAGACATAAAAAATGACTCCCCCTTAATTACCATCCTGGAGGGAGGGAGCCCCTCTGCACCCCAGATTTTATGATGTCTAACTCCCAAACTAAGTTCTTTGTTCATGAAATTATTTCAGGGCAACAGATACTCAGTTCTGTATAGGGAATTTGTGATATAATATGTCAGTCTAAGTAAGGAGTTATGCTTTACAGATCAATTTTTAAATCTCATTATTAATTTAAACTTTTTTTCTGCTCTCATTTCATCTAACCTCTTTCAAAGTTCTCAATATATCAATTCTCTTATCCTAGCTGTGTGTAGAATAAGTGCAGTCAGTTGGTGATGCTGTTATTGCCAGTACAATTGATATTCCAACTTAAACTAAAGAAGCCTTCATTCAATTGCCTTCAAACTTTTGGCATAAGATGTGTTACATTTAATTTGATATACTCTATAGGATAGGTAAAATCAAATGAATTGCAACCTAACAAATATAATTTCATGGTCTGCCCACACATTGTTCTTTATTTATAGGTGAATATAGACATTTTAACATGAGACATATTAACTTTTATTTAGGAAAACTGAATTTTGTATAGCCTTGCCAGTCTGTGAATATTGACTAGATTACATTAATGGTTAAAACCCAGCTTCTCCTTAGCTCTTGCATGATATACGACCTGGGACCCCCTTTCTCATCAAATAAAAGCCTAGATAAGGAAGACAGTTCCTTATCTGTCTTGTTTCTAAAATTTTCCTCTTTGCCTGGAACAGTGCCTGGCTATAGTTATCCTAAAAAACATATAAGTTGAGGGAGTGAATAAATTAAGGAACAAATGTACTTCAAATTTATGAAACATGCTTTACATAAAAGAACATAAAGAAGCACACTTCAAAGTCCATCATTTATTTGCATTTTATATTATTGAGCATTTAATTTACCAAGATTATGTTTTTATTAACATGGTTTTATAATATTTTTAAAATACAGTATTATGAGCTAGCCTATGGTAGCATATTTTTTTATGCGCCATATCCCATCATCTCTGCACACTTCTATTTTCATCCCAGCCTTGGTAGAGACACTTTGTAGGCTAACTGTTCCATCTGAAAAGTGCTATGTGATATTTCTCTTTCTGCCTGATGCCTTTTTCTAAAGTTGAGCTGGGCCGCTTAGCCCTCCTGAATGTGCCTCAAAGAAATTCAAGGACATTAAGACTACTGGGAACAACTTTGTCTACTAGGGCTGGGAGTCAATGGATAAAATGTCCTAGCTTTATTTTTCAGGACAATTCTAAAGTCTATTCCACACAGTTCTTCAGAGGTTTTCTAGAAGGTTCTGTTTCCAGATGCTCATAGCAATAACAATATTAATTGTTCATCATGTGCTGTAACTTTCCTCCTTCCCTGTCTCAATCTAACAGCCCCCCACTGCTGCTCTGTTGTTGTCCCAACACCTACTTACACTTAAGTCATTATTTTAAACTTTACTCTGGTTTTTCTCAGTGCAACACATTGCTCTTATGTGGCTGGATTTAATACACTTAAATGAATTTATCTCTAGTGATTTTTTAACCCATAGAAAGAATATTAATATTAGCGCAAAACCACTAATTCAAAATCAAGATATGTCTGATTATAAGATTCAGACAAATCCAATTAATTTTAAATCCTTTATCAATATGACTCAAATAACATTTGCCTAAATTTTCAAGGATGTTATGAATTGTTGGCATGTAGAATTAAATAATTTTTCAGCTTGTAGTGAAAGTACAAATTAATGTACTACTACATCATCATCTATTTTAAAGATAGAAATTGCAACATTTTCAGAAATATAGCACATGGATTAATTGTTGGCAACATATCTGCTTAGACTAGTATCTTACTCTCATCAGAACAAGATTGTGAAAGCTTAGGTCATCTTTTATTTCTTTAAAGTCATTACCCATTTCTAACTACAGAGGCACTTTTCAGACTAAGAAAGAATTTCCCAGGCATGGCACACTTCCATAAGTATCCTTTCCACACCCCCACAAGGATCATTGGTCACTGCACTTAGTAGAATGCGATCCATCAATGACTTTTATATTGTTGTTGTCCCCTTTTCTCTGCTCATACAGTGGGAGAGTTGGCAGTGCCTCTCCAATCTCCATGAAGTCCCAGAACTACTTTCCACACTCATAAGCTTAACGTTTGAATATTTAAAATGATACACACAACAATTTTCATCCATCCATATATTCATTTATTCAACAGCTATATATTCAGTCCCTGCTACATGCCATGAATTGCAAATATTTGTAGGTTGATTGATTGTTGGGAACATTTTCCCAGGTTTTTAATGGGAAATTATGGAACACTCCTAGAAGAGGATGAAAAAAAGAAATTCATTAGTTTAATTCCCTCTTTTATGTTATTGCTATAGCAGGTGATATCACTGAAGCCCATACTAAGTAACTTGACCAAAGCCAGTCAATTACAAACTGAGCAATAAGCAGAACCCTAGATCTCCTATTCTTTATCCAGCGTTTTTTCTGAAAATCCAACAAGTTCCAAATTTAGAACTGGATTAAGCTAATGCCAATACCATATTTTAATCATCCATTCATTCATAGAACAAATATTTAGTGGATGTCTATTGTATAACAAAAATTATTATATTAATTTGGCACAATTTCCTATTATCATTGTGATGATTAAATAAATAAATTATATGGTGTGTAAAATGATTATATGTACCTCAGAAAAAGAAATGAAGGAGTTCCCATCGTGGCTTAGTGGAAACAAATCTGACTAGTATCCATGAGGACACATGTTTGATCCCTGGCCTTGCTCAGTGGGTTAAGGATCTGGCGTTGCTGTGAGATGTGGTGTAGACCAGCGGCTACAGCTCCATTTGACCCCAGCCTGGGAACATCCATATGCCATGGGTGTGGCCCTAAAAAGCCACCCCCCCCAAAAAAAATAGAAAAGAAATGGAAAAGTTTAAGAGGGATTTAGAGTTCAGAGAATGAATCTGGGGACTTTTGAAATTTGGCATGGGTAGCCAAAGCTTTCTTTTAAAAGCTGATATTTTAGCAAAGAGTTGAAAGAGGTGAGGAAATTCACCAGGTGTACATTTTGGGGAACAACACTGCAGGCAGAGGAAATAGTCAGAGCAAAATTCTTTAGCTATGTGAGAAAAGCAGCCCTTCAGAGGGCAGTGTGGCTGGAGCCGAGAGGATGAGGGAGTGAGTCACAGGAAAGGAGTCCAGAGGAGCGATGGGTGAGTCAGTACAGAAAGTGCCTTTGAATCATCAGACAGAATTCACATTTTACTCTGGGTGGAAAGGAGAAGCACCACAATGTTTTAAGCAAAAGAATGGCATGCCTTACATCGACAGCTTTATTACGAAAAGAACATAAAGTCACAAAAGTTAACAAAGTTTGACCAGTCTGGTGGCTCCTGCAGTAACCCAAGTTCAGGTTAGGGTGGTCAGAACAGGTACTGCATTTTATGGAGAGTTCTGACTATGGAGGCAAAGCAACTCTTCCTTCCAACAAATTATAGCAGAAGAGCTCATTTTTACAACAGGAATGACAGAATGTGAGGGCACTTAACATTCACTTATACAGAAGAGAGGGCACCGCTGACATCCTGGGTTCCAAATTTGGATAAGGACACAGCCAAAAAAGAAAAGAGGACTTCACTGCATACAATGAAATCCAAATAGATATGACTTCCTAGGAGGACAGTAGGAGTAGTAGTTGTAGTTGTGCTTGTCCAAAATCAGACGGGTTCTTCATATCTCTGATCTTGGTACAAAGAGCTCAGAATGGAGACCATAAGGAAAATTTTAGGCTCCTTTTATTCACCTACTCTAGAATAGTGTCCTTACAGATTTTTTTTTTCTTTTTGAAGTATAATTGACAATTAAAAGTTTACATAAATGTATAAAGTATACCACTTGATGATTGGGTAAGCATACAAATTGTGAAATAATCATCACAATCAAGCCAATTAACATAATATTATCTCACATATTTACTATTTTCATTTTGTAGTAAGAAAATGTAAGATATACTCACTTAGTAAATTTCAAGTATGCAACACAGTATGGTTAACTGTACTTACAATGTTGATCTTTAGAATGTATTCATTTGCTTAACTGAAAATTTATAGCCCTGGACAACATTTCCCCACCCCCCCTTCCCTAGAAATTACCATTCTACTCTTTGCATTTGTATTTTTGACTATTTTGATTACATATAAATGAGATCATGCAGTATTTGTCTTTTTGAATCTGGTTTATTTCACTTAGTATAATACCTTCCGGGTTTATTCATGTTTTTAGAAATGGCAAGATGTATTTCTTTTGTAGGGCTGAATAATATTCCTGTGTGTGTGTGTGTGTGTGTGTGTGTGTGTGTGTGATGTTTCAGAATTAAGAAGAAATGGAAAGCTTGAACAGACCAATAACAAATAAAGAATTTAAATCAGTAATCAAAACACCCTAACAAAAAAAGCCCATGTGCCCATGGCTTCACTGGTGCATTCTACCCAACATTCAAAGAAGAATTAATACCAATCCTTCTTAAACTCCTCAAAGAATATAAGAAGAGGAAACCCTTCCTATTCATTTTATGAGGTTGGAATCACCATGATACCAGAATGAGATAAAGACACAATAAGTAAATAAAACTACAGGCCAATATCCCTGATGAACATAGGTGCAAAAATCCCCGATAAAATGCTTGCACGCTGAATTCAATGGAACAATAAAAACATCATACACCATGACCAAATAGGATTTATCTCTGGATGCAAAGCTATTTCGAAATATGTAAATCAAAATGCCCTTCGATATTCATACACATCCGTAGTCTCCTTTCTGAAAATCATGAAACCAGATATTTTGTAGGATTTAGAATTTTGGAGATATTTTGGAGAAAAATATGCACATATACTGTGTCTATAATACTGCTAGTGGTATATGAAATCAGACATAATTTTATGTTTACAGAAACATATCAATATTCTACTAAGTGGGAAAAAATAACTACAAGTAACCTTAAATTTATACATTTACTAAATGAATACAAAGAAGATCAAAAATTATTGCTCATTGAGTTATAAAAATATTTTCAAATTTCAGAGGTTTGTGTAATAACAGATAAATTATTATGAATCTTTATCATCTATTTTATTTTGGTTACCACAAATATAGTCACTTAATTTAAGAACAGTTTAATAAAAGAATTAAAATGTTCTTTGTGGAATAAGTCCTTAAATTAATGCCCAATATCTTTTTTTTTAATTTTTTTAAAATTAAAGAAAATTTTTAGTGATTATAACAATCTAATTTCACAGGAATATCTTGTGCTGGCTTGATATCTGGTGAAGTCAGATTGCTTGATGAATTAGAAAGAAATTTAGTTTTTAGAATAAAAATACTTTGAAAATACTGGACAATTAATTGTCAAGTCTAAAATGAGACTAACCATATACAAAACTTAAGTTTTTCAGAGTTTTATCTGATCTTAGGTTTTAAGATAGACATATTTGGGAAGAATATATTGACTATTCCTAATTTGCATCTAAGCACCAGTTGAATAATGAAATGTACATAAAATATAAGACATGCTTAATTAAAACTTGTTCACATTTTGGTGGTTTATAGTAGAAAGTGTTTCTGGCAGAATTAAGAACATAAAACACATACAGACATTTTGATGTATTTTTTTGTTGATGCCCAAGGATGACTTCACCATGTATTTTATGTTGCCATAACTTCATGGTACAGGAGATACTTGTTTTCCATGACTTTTCTGATGTATTATTCTGAATCTTCTGAAACAGAGACACTTCAGTTGCTTTCACAAAAACATAATTCACTTGCCATTAGTTTTATTGAGGAAAAGAACCTGCCTATTACGTAAGTTCAGTTGTTTATGTAATGGGCTATATTGTAACTAAATTTAAATATTTGGAAGGTCGGAGTTCCCATCGTGGCAAACGAATCAGACTAGGAACCATGAGGTTGCAGGTTCGACCCCTGGCCTTGCTCAGTGGGTTAAGGAGCTGGTGTTGCCGTGAACTGTGGTGTAGGTCGCAGACGCGGCACCGATCCTGCGTTGCTGTGGCTCTGGCGTAGGCTGGTGACTACAGCTCCGATTCGACCCCTAGCCTGGGAATCACCATATGCTGTGGGAGAGGCCCTAGAATAGGCAAAAAGACAAAATAATAATAATAATAATAATAAAATAAAATAAAAATAAATATTTGGAAGGTAGACTTAAATGTGGTATGATGAAGCATTTACTCTATTTTTTCCATCAGTTTGATTTGCTAAATGTTGAATCATGTCAATTATATTTATTTTTTTCAAATACATTATTTTTATTAATATTGTAGCAATGAAAACTTCCACCAAAAATTATCTTTTTTATAAAAAATACCTAAAGATGTCATTTTCTTACACAACAGGAACTGTTAACAGATTTTTTTTCTTCAAGTTACATAAACTTATTCCCCAGAGCCCTTTCAATTCAGCAAGAAAAATTCTCAGATTTAGTTATATTTAAAGCTCTCCTTAATATTCCTCAAGTTCTTGGAAAGAAAAGGCAGTGCAAAACTTTATCAAAGGTATGCATTAGCACATATTTTAAATCCATTTACCTCTGTTTGCCCAAAGTGTTTGTATTTATGCTAAACCTGACTTCATCCTTTAAACAGATATGCTCAATATGATTTTCCACACATTCTGTCTATAGACATATTTACTAAGTGCTACTTCGTATTTTTCCTCAGTTTTTAAATATTTCCTTTTTCATTTAACATTTGCCCTCTCCATTGACACTGGTCTTAGAAAATCCTGCATGAGACTATCAAGCCTATTTTTATATGAATTCTGCCAGCTCCATTTTGTAGTCTAGAAGTTATATATCTGTTATTTTAAAGTGCTTGGAAACAGCTGATGCATCTTTTTTTGAAGATGATGCTAAAACTTCCATTTAATTTAATGGACAGAATGGTTCTTTACAAGTTATGTTGTAAAAATATTCATTAACACTGATGGAGAGTGTGACTCAAACAGCAAAAAAATGTGTCTGTAAAAGCTTATTAAGATTCAGAAACTCAAGTAACGCAACATAAGGGTTCCAAAACTTCAGAAAAATTCAACTGCAGGGGTTCTATCAGATGCACATTTCAAAAATGGAATTTGCTACAAATATGATTAGTTGCTGAGTAACAATTTGGCTGTTGTGGTTTGAAATTAGCAAAAAAATTTTCACTTTGAAAATGACATTTTTAAAACAGCTATCAATTTGCATAGGCTACATAGCTAATAAAAAATTAATATGGTCTTAGCCTATGAATGTAGCATAGTGTGCTACTTAAAATTATTTTACACTGATATCTTACTTGGACTCTAAAAATGATATTTTATTTTATTTTTTTTTTGTCTTTGTTGTTGCTATTTCTTGGGCCGCTCCCGCGGCATATGGAGGTTCCCAGGCTAGGAGTCGAATCGGAGCTGTAGCCACCGGCTTACGCCAGAGCCACAGCAACGCGGCATCCGAGCCGCGTCTGCAACCTACACCAGAGCTCACGGCAACACCGGATCGTTAACCCACTGAGCAAGGGCAGGGACCGAACCCTCAACCTCATGGTTCCTAGTCAGATTCGTTAACCACTGCGCCACGACGGGAACTCCTAAAAATGATATTTTAGGCTTTATATGTCCCTAATAGTTTTCTGATAAAGTACGGAATCTCTGTATAATCCCTTATCCTAAAATGAAATTATTAAAATTTATCTCCATTTTTGAGAACATAATATAAATTTTATGGTTTAATGGATGTACTTTTGCATCTTAATCTTCAAATGCCCACTATTCTTTGAATATACTTGAAATATATTTGAAATATTTTAAACCAAATAAGCTGAAATGGAAATTAATGTTATATCTAAGGATAAATAGCACATGTTTTATTACTCTTGAAGTGAAATTGCAAATATTGTGTAGCTATGTGTTGAAAACTTTGTTATGAATTAAAATATGTTCTTTTTATGAAGATTTTTATGTGTTTGAACAGAAGAAGAGCTTCGATGTCAGTTCTGTCTGCCTTATTGGTGCAAATTTTCTTTTCAAAATATAGATAAGGTAATTAGGTTTAAGGAAGCTTAACACTTAAAGTCAGAAAACAGTAAAATTTTCAAATATTATTAAATAAGAATTAAATTAGAATGGTATTTGTAGGGGGAATTACATTTCAAAAAGTCATAATAAAAAATTCATAATCAAATATTCTTTGTTGTAGTTATAATTAGTAAGGCCTATATTCCCAGTGATTTAACAGCTTTTTCTCACCCTATTTCTGCAGGAAATGATGAAGAATACTTTTTAAAATATTAGATCATCATAATATAAAGCTTCTCCTTAGAAAATAAATCATGTATGAGGAATACAGATGATCAAATAATAGATTAGAATGTAAGACTAAGTGTCAACAAAAGTTTATATTTTGGAGAGAGATTTTTTTAGGTAGTCCATGACCATGTTTTTTATCTCTAATCACTCCTAACCATTCAATGCCTTTTTAAAAAGAACTTCAATGTGATTTGTTTATTTAGGGCACTCATTCAAACTTTTTGCAACTGAAGGTGAGTAACTCAAAAGGCAAATCAAGGAAATGAAATTACAATGTGTTTGTGTTTTCCAGTTTGCAGGTGAGTTTATAATTTTAATTAAACACAGCCAATTCATCTTTTAAAAAAATGTATTAATTGAATTCCATATTGAGCACTGAATCATAAAAAAAAATAAGATGTCAGGTTAGTCTCTTAAAACTAAGAGCTTATGATATCAACTAAGGCCATTGGCTGAAATGATATTAGAAATGAAAAAAAAATATTAAAACAATGACACCGAAAATATTTTGTAAGAGGATTTTCTTAGTGTTTCTACCCCAATAGATATTCTATTGGTCCCAATTCTAAGCTGTTTTTTCCTGAAAATGTGCAATTATGATACATATTACATGAATATTGAAAAATCGGATCTGTTTAATACCAGTGGAAGACAATGTATCCAAAATAAAAAGAAAGGAAATAATTCAGAATTATGCCTATCCCAGATTTAAACAAACAACAGCATAGCAGCTGTAATAATGGCAACAACAAATCTCTCTGTCTGGTCCTTTAACAGGTGAATACCAAAGTCATACTCTCTTGCGAACAGCTGGTATCTGCATCACCCATTGTCTTACTTCATCCTTTATGGTGCCAAGCTCTGTACTTGAGCTCCAGCCTATTAACCTGACATTATAAACTATATGGTTTTTAGTACAGTCCTTTTAAATTAAAGCCATTGTCCTTGTCTTTTTCAATTGCCGTAACAAAATATGACTGACCTGTGACTTAAATAACAAAATTAAATTTTGCATAGTTTTAGAGGCTGGATAATCCAAGATCAACACTCTGGCAAGGTTCAGGTTCTGCTGAAAACTCTCTTCCTGGCTTGCAAGTGATCACCTTCTTGGTATATCCTTGTATGACCTTTTTGCTCTGGGCTTATGGGGAGAGAAAGATCTCTGATGCCTCTACCTCTTCTTATAAGGGCACTAGTGCTATTGGATTAAGGCCCCAAATTTATGACCTCATTTAAATTATGCCCTGAAGGGTGCATCCCCATATATAATCACATTGAGGGTTAGAGATTTAACATACACATCTTGGAGAAATACAATTCAGTTCACATACCACCCACTTACAATCACTGAGGAATGTGTTACAATCTTTATGTAGATTCTTTAGCATCTCCATTTTATCTCAGATTATATTCCAAAAATTTCCATTTATAACATTATTACAACCATTATGTAAGTAAATACCATATGCCTCACACTGAGGATACACAAAAAAATCTGACTCTTGTTTTCTTGAGACTAATACTTCAGTGTTATTTATGGTTAAGAACATAATGTTTTGGTGTCCAGCAAACATGGAATAGGATACATATTTATTCCAGTGCATGGTGGGCTTAATCTAGTTAAACCAAATTTCCCCTTTTTAAGTTGAGATTGATAATCATATCAATAATATCATGAGAATTCAGTGTGACTAATCCCAGAATGCGATCAGCATGGGTCCCCGCAGAGAAATCATGAATCAATGATAACACCCATCATCACTATTTTCAAGGTCACTTGTGAGACTAGCATTCATTCTACTGCGTCAGCCTCTGTATTAGCCTCTCTCTTTCTCCACACCACTGTCATTTTCTCTACTATAAATATATACACTGAATAATACTTTTTCATCCATGTGCCCAACCGATGAGAATGATAGCATCAAAATGTTTATAATAGATAAAGGTTACTCAAAAAGATATTTAAGGCATCATGTCCTTTTCAGTAGAATTTTATTTAAATCCCTCAAGGAATGTTGTAATCAATTTTTATTTTTGTCTTTATAGCAATTTATACTGTTATTTTTTGAGTATTAGGAAATCATCCTTCATATGAGGTTGGTCATGTTACTCTTAGCTCTCAATTCCTTTCAAACTATAAAGCTTGGTGGAAATGGCCTGGGAACCACCTTTCACAGAATGTAACTCATAGTCACCTTCAGTAGGTCACTTCTAATTTCTTCTTCCTCTATTGAACTTATCACTTAACCATTTAACAGGTTATATTTCCTTTCTGAGAATTTGCCCTACATTTTCACAAAGTCCCTTGATTGCAGTGTTAAAAAAATTTAAAAAGAAAAAAACAGACAAAACACTGAGAATGTGATTAGAGAATCAGTACCTATTCTCTGGGTGCACTGTTTCTACTTAGAATTCAGCACTGTATTTGCTTTCCGTGGAGCTGCATCACCCATTGTCATTAGTTTGTTATCTCCTATGACACGTAGTTATGTATCTGCCACATTTGCACATCTTGTACTTTTACATTTTAAAAATTATTTTCCCTCTTCAGGTATATTTCCCCCATCTTATTTTTAATGAATTTTTTCTGTGAAAAAATTCATTTTTTAATGAATTTTTTCTGTGAAAAAATTCATTTTTTAATGAATTTTTTCTGTGAAAAAATTCATTTTTTAATGAATTTTTTCTGTGAAAAAATTCATTTTTTAATGAATTTTTATACTCTTGGAGGTCCCTTTAAAACGATATCATAGTCCCTTAGTTTTAAATCACTTTCTTTACCCCTCCTCCTCTTTAATGTTATCTGAAGAGATAATGAGTACAGTCAACATTCTACCATCTTGATTTCAGATTTCAGTCCGTTAAGTTATCCACAGCTTAACACTGACCATACACTTCTAGTAAGAATTCAATTAATGAAATGATCATTCTGGTTATCTCCAATTGACTAGAGCCCAGAATTTAAAACTCATGGTTTTGCCTGAAGACTTCTTATAATTTTTCAGTGGCTCCATACTGGTTAATAAATTACGTCCAATTTATTTTTTCTTTATTTGTCATTGTCTGTTGTTTGATTTTAATATTTTTTCAAGTTTATTTTCATCACTATTATAATCTGTGAAAACTGGACTGTGATAGGAAAGGGGAGACAAAACCAGGGTTTCTTTCATCCATGTATGCATTCACTCATCCATTCAGTATTAATACAGACCCACTGTGGGCCAGGCATTTTACAGGTGCTGGAGACACAATAATAAAATGTGATTATGATGTTCTATTTGGAGATATGTAACTACAAATACAGTTGATTTACAAACAGTTCATTGGAGGGAAGAAGGACATAAGAGTATAGAAAGAGGAAATTGTGTGGACAAAGCATTAGCGAATAAAGAGAAAATAGCCCTGTGGTAAAACTAAAGGGGTTTTGAATAGATGATGGGATGCCATAAGATGATATAAACAAATTAACTCATGAATTTCTTCCTTAGCTAAGAATTTGGACTGTGAAATGAGAACATCTACATGGATTTTTGTGCCATATACTGAGACTGGTAGTGCAAAATAATTTTGTTTGGTGAGGGGTGATATTTACTTCAGTTTGGCCAAGTTGAAGTAAATATACAGTCATGTTCAATTGGAAAGGTTAATTAATTCATATACTGTATAATACTTGTACTTGATTTAGATAGATAAAATTTGGGATGCCAAAGTCTTAGAGACAGTAATAAAAATTATGCTAGTGAGCAGATACTGTAGTGAGTAAATTTGAATTTTTTCTCTCATTTCAAAGTCCAGAAGTTAACATTCCAAGACTGGAAAGTTCTGTCAGGACTCCAGGACTCATAATACTTCTTTATTTTATTACCTAATGGACATGGACACTGTGTTGAACAATACGATAAAATTTCAGACAGCCACCATTGAAGGATTTGTCTTCTCAATTGTGGGTGAGCTGTGAGCACACAGTTGTCAACTCCTGAAGAGTTGCTTTAGCTGCAAAGAAGTGCCTCACCCAAGGTTTTATGCCATCCCAGAGTTACCCACAGCCAGTGACTGATTAATACAGGAATATAAAGTCATGACCACTTTAACCCACCATAGGACTATTTTGAAGGCAATTCTAGCTCCAAAGTTTTCATGATTTTCTGGAAGTTATTGTGGAAGCTCCATCTGAGTTCAGTTTCTCCCTCTGTCTCCTGTTTCCTTCTCTTAATTTCTACTGTGGATGATCATAAACATCATGCATGGCAATCTCCATTTAAGTGCCTGCCTCACGGACTTAACCCATGATAGTTTCCATTCAGAAGGATTTCTTATGCTCCAGGATGGCCTCTCCAGCTATAATTGTTATGTACACATCCCAACCAGCAGAAAGGAAGGGGGAAAAAAGAGGTGGGTTTGATCATTTCTTATACATTTGAGTGGTTGCAAAGGTTATGCATACTTATGTTTCAGGCTTCTGAATTTAGTGTCAAAACTATACCTACCTAAAAACTAGACTAACCAATGTAATTTTTATTTTGGTTGGCCATGTGCCCAGCACAGTCTCTGTAATAATATCCACCGTCCTTCCTTCATTGTGAGAAGCTATCGTCAGCCCTGGTAAATCATCTGAGAAATGTCTATGAATTCAAGTCATTAATCTGAAGGCTAGAGGAGAAATGAGGAGGGTGTATTCTTCAAATCATGGCTGAATCTTATTATTTTCCCAAAGAAAAACATGACAATGTTTTATTTGGCTAAGAATTTCCTGATGCTTAGCACTACTTTTTTTTTTTTGGCTCATTTTGAAAAAAAAATTATTTAGCTGGGTATGGATTATTTTTTACAAGTTATACTAACGAGGTCTACTCAATATACATGAAAAACTTTGTAAGAGTGACTTTAGAACACAATTAACTTTGAACTCCTGGGTTTGTCATTGTCAAAAAGCAAACAATATTTTCTTAGAATATTTTTTGCTAGGCATGCTTATGTCTTCTGCCCAAACTATGCTCTATCCCATGATGGGTGGAAATTCCAGTTGCAGAGATATGATATAAACATATGAAGAGTTAACTAACAAATATAACAGCATTTAATAGCCCAATTAGTGGTCTCATGTTTTGATTAGGAACTTGTAAAGATCTGAATTTGCGCAGCTGTCATGCAACAATAAGCCATGTCTTAATATGTCTAGGTCTCTCTGCTAACACACATTTGCCCTTTATCATTTGAAATTAAAGCTATGTATATGTCACCTGCTCTTAGTGATCTATGATTTTAACAAAATATTTAATGTAAACTGTATTTACATTTTCTGCATTGCTGTCTGCCAATACTACTGTCAACACCATTAATCCACTCATGTAACACTTACTTGTAATGTGATCAATCACAATCATGTGTATACAAATATATAATTTGTGCATAAATTATATATATATATAAATTTCTATCAACTGTCTAAATGTATATATATATATATATATATATATATATATATATATATATATAAATTTTTCTCTACCAATTTCTAGTATTCTTTATTTTTTCCAAACATTATTCTCACTGCATTTTATATATACCTAGTACTGGGATTTTCATCTGATATCATGATATTCTGCCTTCATTGCTATATTTCTACTCTTTTGTCCATGGGGAAACACTTGCTTGGTAGAGTTTTTGACAGAACAGCATTGTGACTTGGAGATGTCTTCACAGTTATCAGTTCTTGTAGATTTGTGGGTGAGCTCTTACAGTTGGAACTCAGCCTTTGCTTTCCAAGGATTTATAGAAGCATGATTTTCTGACACCATATGCTCCTTTCTTTATGCACATTCTCAGTTATTAAGGGTTTTACCCACAGTCTCCTTTTCATACATCAGATACAGTGAAAACATATTAGAACCATATTATAGATTATTGTATGCCTTATGGTGTGATAGGTTGAATAAAGGATCCCCCCAAAATATCCACATCCTAATCCATGGAACATGTGAACATTACCATTTATGGCAACCGAGACCTTTCAGGTATTATTAAGTTAATAATGATTTTGAGATAAGAAGCTTATTTTAAATTATCTAGCTGGACTTTAAATTCTGTTATGTATATCCTTATATAAGAGACATCTGACACAGATTACAGAAGAAAACTATGAGAACAAACTAAAGGGAAGCAGAATAAGAGAGAAAAGGAACTATGCTGCTGACTTTGATAATTCCTTGTCCATGAGTCAAAGAATACAGCTCTAGAAGCTGGAAAAGAAGAAGCAAATTCTCCCTTAATTATTCCACAGGGAACTCAGCCAGGTGAACATCTTGTTTTCAGCCCAGTAAAATTGACTTTAAACACCTCTATTGTAAGACAATAAATTTCTATTGCATTAAGCCATGAAGTGTGTGATAATGTGTTATAGCAGACATAAGAAACTGTCTAAAAGCTGCATCCTGTATAATTGACCACTGTGAACTTTGCCCTTGAGAGCCATATTATATTTAGAGAATTATTTTTTATTTTGATTTTAAAGAGTTCTTTTACTTTGTTACCTTAGTTTTTTAGATAATACTCAGGTAAACCTTTGATAAAGAATCCTCATGCGTATTCCGGCTGACTATCCAGTATATAGAATGATTCTATATTGAAGCAGTAACCAAAATGATTGTTGCTGCACAAGGATAATGCATCTGTGATTCTGGCACAGAATATCTGGTGATATTCCTCTTCATCTCATCTCTTTGTTTCTTGTACAGGATTTGGATCTAGATGGTTCTAGAACATTTTAGGCGATTACAGAAACATGTTTTTATAAGCACTACAGAAAATCTAGACTCCATAGAAATTAAAAAAAGAAAATCGCAGGCCTACATTTTTCTAGTACTTTTCATATGAAACCCAGAATTCATAAAGAAATTAGATGTTACAGGGAAGTATTCAGTTGTTTTTCCTGATTTTTTAATGATTTTCCTATTTTGTTTTCCCTCAGGATCTGTGTAGCATATTTTGGACACTCAAGGAGGTGAAAAATAGCTTCACAAGCTGAAGAATAAAATAAAGAGAACTAAAATAATTAGCAAGATTAAATGAGATTTCTAAAAGTTAATTTGTTACACACATAACTTCCAATATTTGATGTAGTAACAGTGACATCCCTTTGGACACTGAAACATTAATTGGTGATAAATCATTTAGTGATTGACTTTACTGCCTTCTCCGAGCTCCAATGTAGATTATGGTAATTACTATTAAGAATCTTTTTCCATTTAACATTTTATTACGACAGAAATCCTTTATTGGCCCACCTGAGAATTCTTTCAGTCTTTCTTAGATTTTACTGTTGACTCATACTTAGCACAACAATAAAAGGAACTTCTAATCATCATATTACGACAGTGAAATATGAGCTTTTATAATTCGAAAAATTGGAAGTGATTAAGAACAGTATTCTTACTAAAAGTGCTTGAGATGAAGTTGACCAGTAGATGCCAGAGACTACTTTGAAAATGTTTCTCTTCTTGATCCCCTAACACATGTCCCTATGAGTCTAAGCCATTTTTTCCTTCTCAATACTCTGTTCCCATTCCTTATTCTCAATGTAGTGATTTATTGACTACCTTTCTGAATCCATCCAGGTCAAAATATTTTAGCTCCCTATCCTATATTTCCTTTGAAAACCTCCCTTATCTGCTAGCGTATCTGTGATCTGTAATGAAAAGATGGGGTTTCCTGATCTCATTCTCTAATGTCTCAACGAATACTATTTACTCACTATGACTTCCCTACCTTTTTTTTTGTTTGTTTTTGTTTTATTTTTGTCTTTTTAGAGCTGCACCCGCGGCATCTGGAGGTTTCCAGGCTAGAGGTCTAATCGGAGCTGTTGCTACCGGCCTAAGCCAGAGCCACAACATCAAGGATCTGAGCCGCACCTGCAACCTACATCACAGCTCACGGCCACGCCCCATCCTTAACCCACTGAGCGAGGCCAGGGATCAAACTGGGAACCTCATGGTTCCTAGTCGGATTCCTTTCCTCTGCGCCATAACGGGAACTCCCCTTGCCTACTTTTATTTATTTATTTATTTTTTTAACGTCCTCACCTAAAGCATATGGAAGTTCCCAGGTTAGGGGTTGAATCTGAGCTGCAGCGGCTGGCCTGTTCCAAAGCCAGCAACACGGGATCTAAGCTGTGGCTGCGACCTACTCCACAGCTCACCACAATGTTGGATCCATGACCCCCTAGAGAGATCAGGGATCCAACCCCGCAACCTCATGGGTACTAGCCAAGTTCCTTACCACTGAGCCACAATGTGAACTCCCCCTTCCCTACTTCTGCACTTTTTCTCCATTAATTCTTTCGTCCCTGTATCTAAATATGTTCTTGTTTGTCCTATCCTAAATTACTAAAAGTAATTTTTTTCTTTAGTTCTGACCAACACTTTAAACTCTCTCCTTTTTTCCTCTGAAAACCTCTTGAAAGTGCAGAACACCTTGTAACTTTCACCAGCTCCTCATCCACTCACTACTGAAACTCGAAGTCTGGTTTATATTTGGATCACTTCTCATCTCCACAACCATTTGCCTTCCTTGACTGACATTTCTTCCTGAGTTGACTTGAAATTCTTCTCTGCTCTGTATGGAACTTTATCTCTGACATTAAATTTCATAATGCATGAGTTTAAATAAAGTAATATGTATGACAAGAACTCTAGCTGTAAACTACAACATGAATAAAAAATGAATTATTGTGATATATAATTGTGATAATTATTATCATTAATATTATTTCTACTCTCTCAGTTTAAATAACACCCATAGTATTTGATAATTTTCTCTTCAGATTTCTGGGCTAGGGTTTAGTCCCACATGTTATTTTTTATTTCAGATGTATTTCCATTTGTAGAGCACACTTTTTCATAGTTCAAACGGAAAACATAAAACTTTTACTCATAGCCCTCATTTTTAAGGGGAAAAATATGAGACAGAATTTGCTTTCTCTGCTCTCCTCATTTCTGCAATAGAAATCCTTCCAGAGGAGTTCCCATTGTGGTTTAGTGGGTTAAGAACCTGGCTAGTACCCACAAAGATGAGGATGTGATCCCTGGCCTCACTCAGTGGGTTAAGGATCTGGCCTTGCCACAAGCTGCAGTGTAGGTCGAAGATGCAGCTCAGACCTAGAGCTGCTATGGCTGTGGTGTAAGCTGGCAGCTGCAGCTCTGATTCGGCTCCTAGTTTGGGAACTTACATTATGCCACACAGGTGATGTCCTAAAAAGAAAAAAGAAAAAAATCTTTCCAGACATAAAACTGAAATGCAGGTTTTTAATTGCACATAAAAGCAGGAACTCTGGATCCAAACTTCATGTGTTTGAATCCTGGATTTGCTAATGAACAGTTTTGTGACCTTTAGAAGTATATTTATTCTTTTTTGTACCTTAGTTTCTTCATTGCAAAAGTAAGAGCAATAATAACTTATTTCACATGGTTATTCTGTGGATCATATATATTAAAATACATAGTACTTAGGAAAGTGGAGAACAGAAAATAAGCATTATTTATGAGTTTATTATTATATCTTTTCTCTTTTAATTTCATCAGTCAGAATTCTAATTATTTTATTAATAGGGTTTATGTCCTTACAAAAATAAAACTGAATTTCATTTCAGAAAATCTGAATCTGTTAGCAATCCCAATTCTTTCTGGATTTTTTTGCCTATCACTTAAATTTAAAAGTTAGTATTACTTTCTCTAAGTTTCAAACACAATATCTTCTGTTAAAATTTGTAAGCATTCCAATATTATAATTTGCATCTATCTCCTTCTAAAATATTTTTTTCTGAGCCTATTTTTAAGGGTTATTACTTCATGAATTAGAATAAGAGACTGTGGAATAATATCACCTATGTTGGACCTCAGCACCATCCTTCAAGATTAAATGACCACAAATGAATTATTAACTTGAGCTTCAGTTTTCTCTTCTACAAAATGTGCCAGTAGTGGTATGTCTCTTGTAGGGTTGTTGGAAGGATCGACGGGTTAGTCAAACACAAGTGTGTCAGGGACATAGTAAATGTGCAGTGCAATTCTTCTTATTAACACACTTTGATGTTCCTCCAACTCCATTTTCAGTATATACTAGAAATAGAGTTTTCTCAAATCAATTAACATGTGCCAGACAGATATTAAAACAAGTCTAAATGAATTTTTAATTCTTTTTCTTTATACATCAATTTGAAGACCACCTATGTTATTTGATCTTACATTTTAATGCATATAACACGTTTATGACTTTAGCAGTAAAATCAGGATTAACTTTAAAAATAAAGAAAATGAAAAAATAAAGAAAAAAAATAAATTAAATAAAGAAAGAAAAGAAAAATAAATAAAGAAAAGAAAAATAAATAAAGAAAATGCATACATTTAATTTCTGGAGTCAATGCTGTTTTGATGATGACCCTCAACTATATATATATATATATATTTTTACTTTTTAGGGGCATACCTGCAGCATATGAAAGTTCCTAAGCTAGGGGTTGAATTGGAGCTGCAGCTGCTGCCACAGCCACAGCCACGAGGGATCCAAGCCTCATCTGCCACCAACACCACAGCTCATGGCAATGCCAGATCCCCAACCCACTGAATAAGGCCAGGGATCAAACCGGCATCCTCGTGTATACTAGTTGGATTTGTTTCTTCTGTGCTACAATGGGAGCAACTCCCTCAACAATGTTTTTAAAGAGTCTTTCTTTTAAAAGGGAATGTAAAACTTGGAAATAATGTAGAAAACTCTCATAGTAAATAATTATTTTAACATAAATGAAGTCAATTCCTTTAAGCCAATGAAATTATTGCAACCTCATTTCATAGCAACCCAATAATTTATTGCTTTAGCAGAATTTTTTATGTGATTAGGAGGAATATTACATGAGTAATATTGATAGTCCAATATGTTCAAAATATATGATCTGTTTGATATAATGGATAAAAAGTCACATTTAAATTGCAAAATTATTTTAATGAGTTGCTCAATTTTTAGTTGATTTCTGAACTTTCTTCCAAGTAATGCTGTATTTCTCTCCCAAGGATATTAAATGTTATACATTATTTAAATTTTATCTCATTTATCAAAGTACAAAAACGTTTATTGTTTAGGTCATCCTACATCATTCTTACACAGAGTAGTGAGAGAAATAAATTAATCTAGTTATTTTATAATCTTTTGTTTTATATAAAAAATATTTTGTATCTTATTAAATCCAAGAGTCTCATTATGATTAATAGCAATGTTTTCTCTACCTGAAGTAGTTCAAAACGTTTACATATACTTTACTTTTTCCTTCTTTTGCATTTTTTCCCACATCCAAAAATTTGAAAGAAAGTCTGATATTGTTATTTTTATTTACTACTATATTGCAAAAGATCCCTGGTAAGGAAACATCTGACTTAACAAAAATTGTCCCTTTCAATTCTTAACTGATATATTCTACCAAAGAAATTTAATAACATTTATATAATATATTTTTCCAGAAGGCAAAGATGTGTTCAAATTCTGTTGTGAATGTGCAAAGGATAAGAACCAGGTTGAAAGGTGTTCCCATGGGCCAAATTTGAGAAAAATTGTGTATTAAAAAAGAAAGAAAAAAAAGAAGAAAATGATTGACTGTAATATATTATACAAATTCAAATAACAAAAGTTTTTGGGGATCTACAATGATGTTTTAACAAAGAGGGGATGAGGGTAAAGAAAAAGTTCTTCTTTGCTGAACAATGAGAGCTAATATGCAGAGAAAGAATGAGAGGATTGGAAAGATCACTATCTTGCTACCCCTGTTACCTCATCAATGAGGGTAAATGATTGGGTAAAATGTTGTTGGTGAAGAGAATATCTATAAGATATTTATAGCATCTCGAAGTATCACCTTACACATGATTTACTGATGGCAGAGTACAAGACTTTTTACAATCAGTAAATCTGTTTGGCAGTACTGAAGCAGGAGATAGATGCGTCCCAGGCTGAGCAACAGTAATCTGTTCCATGTAAGACATAATTCAAGATAAAGATTATAGCAAGAGAAAAAAGGAGCTGCATCCTGCTTGGATAAAAGATAGAGACCACCTATTTATCATTCTTGAGGTCAAGTAGACCTCTGGAACAACGCACTCACAGAAAGGTTCCTCAAGGGGTCAGAGAATGGAGGGGCACCAGACCATACTACATCCCATCAACTTCCCAGAAACTCTGGCAATAGAATCCACCTAAAAGATGCCCACACACACAGGGGACGGTCCTGTGTAGAGCCAAATATGGGTTCAAAGCCAGATAAAGCAAGATGATTGGCCAAAGACAGCCTGGAAGGACCGCCCCCATACAAGAGATTTTAAACTACCTCCAAAGCATGTGTCACTCTCTTTCTTCCTTTTTCTGTTTCTATCTCTGTCTCTGTCTCTGCCTCCCCCGCCCCCCACCCCACCCCAAAGCCTGCCTGTGCTTTCTCAGCACCTTTCTTCTCTCTTAATAAGCACTTAATTGCCTCACTAGTCTCAGGCTCTTTGCCAAATTCCTTCTCCAAATTGACAAGTACTAGGTACCTCTATCAAGTGGTTAGGGTTTAACGTTTTCACCCCACAACCACCCAAGAGCAATACCATCCCAAGTGTTTCAACCTGGTACTCAAATAATGAGACACACTGACTTTATGTACCTATGTATACAGAGCCTTAAAAATACACATCCCTCTGTAATGTTTTTTGCAACAAAATTTCATCTCGTTTTAGTCATGAGGAAAGATTACACATATCCAGATTGTGTGATATTCCATTTTAGGGAGTAATTATATAAGTCAACCATGGTTAGACCTACAAACTAAAGAATGTCACTCACCATCTGTTTCTACAAGAAAGAAGTCACTAGCCACTGCAGTTGCCAACCTGTAACACACACTAGAAGGGGTTCAGGGCAGAGATCAGGAATGAAGCACTCTGTGCTCCAGGAAAATCTGGCAGAATAGGCCTTTAGATAGTTGGATATTTTTCAGGAGAAAATTTTATGAAACCAATTTCTTGCATCTTCTCACACCTAGAAAAGCAATAAAATCACTAATGGAGATATCTGCTTCTCATGACTAACAGCAATCTTCAACCAAGATAGGTGCTTGATTGCAAGTACCCCCTTTACCAGAATCGTGTATACTGACTCCCTCACCAGTCTCTTTAGAGCAGTTCCTCAGAGCTATTTCAGAGGCTGTCTTGGGCTATTGTCTTCAATAAGCCCCAAATAAAACTGAACTCATAGCTTTCACATTGTGCTTTTTTTTTTTTTTTCTTCCCAGTTCACAGACGAGACCATAATTAAAATTAGCGCCTTCACCCACAATCGGCAGCAACCAGCCCAGAAAATCAAATTGTTAACAACAGTATGACATCCAGTCCAGAAAGTCAGTCTACTATCTCTCCACAAGACTTGTAATATATCAGAACACTTCTCTAGCAATTAATTTAGGAAGCCAAACAATAACCCCTGTAACAACTCCAAATGTCCAGGACTAGGTTAATAATGGCAGCTTCCACAATTTTTGCCTCCCCACTTAACATAGGGCCAAGTGGAGAAAGCCAAATATTTGCCTCCTCTAACAAAGCACACAGGGTATTCCGCTTACACTTAGCTCCCCTAACAGTTTCCCCAAGCTAACAGCCTCCAGTCAAGGCATATCTGAGCTCTCTCTCTTTTTGTACTATAAAGCTTTCTACTCCTCTGTCTGCCTTTGACTCTGCCAATACACAAACAATGCAGACTCACTTCTTTGCATAAACAGACTTTGCTCATTCTAATTTGTGTGGTCTTTATTTACTTCCACATGTAAGGTGTCTGGCCTGAACTCAAAAATATTAATATCTTTAAGAAATATGAAAACTTTGTTTTAATTCATAGTGCAGACATGAGTATTCTGGGAGAAGTTCTATAAGTTATTTTCACATATTTCAATGTACTATGTATGCTACTGTGTGTGTTTAAAGTGTACATGTGCTTCTGTGTATGTTCATTTAGATAAAGGGAGATAAATCAAATATTGCAAAAATTAAAAATGCGATGTTGGTAGGTGAAGGACAAGCATATATTTAATTTGTACTCATACATTTTAGATGAATATAAATAAAATTTTACAAAAAAAACATTTTATATTTATAATATAATTGTTTTTTATTAAGGGGCTAAAAAAATTAGAAATTTATGTTCATAAATAGATTACTTATTCTCATTCATCCAGGCCCTGTCTTTGATTCTAGATGAAACAAGATTCTATCTGAGCTTTAGTCAGGTCATTTGATTTAAATAAAAATTGTCCTAATGTATACAAAGTACCAGAATATCAAGTGACAAATTTCATGAAAATTTTGAAATGTGTTTTTTTACTTAGATATAAACAATTTTAATAAGCAAGTGTTACTACAAATAATTAAAACTAAAAACACTATCTACATTTATATGTTTTATAACAATGAGTCCTCGTTTATTTGTGTTTTCAAATGATGGCTAACCAAAATGCTTTCTGAGAATTTTTTAAATTTTATGCAGAATAATTTATAGTTTGTGGTAATTTATAAATTGCTTTTTAAATAGCACCATGTGATCTGCATTAAACTTTATCTATAGAAAAAGGGAATTAATCTTCTGCTTTTTTCCCAAAATGTAAAATCGCAGTCCAATCAAAAAACAAATCTGCAACCAAAACCCATCTAAGTCTCAGTATAAGCCAAGAGCAATACGGTGGTGTATTATTCCTTTCTAAGACCAAACCACTCTGTTCAATGCACCATTTTGTTATTGTTTTTGCTGTTTTTTAATGTATGTGTCACTATAATTCAGGTATGGTGAGGCCAACAGATCAGGAGAGAATTAATAATCATTAAAAACATTGTCATGTGTTTCTGTTGTGGCACAGCAGAAATGAATCCAAGTAGTATGCATGAGGATATAGGTTTGATCCCTGGCCTTGCTCAGTGCTCAGTGGGCTGGGGGGTCTGGCATTGCCATGAGCTCTGGTGTAGGGCACAGATGTGGCTCAGATCCCATTTGCTATGGCTGTGATATAGGCCAGCAGCTGTAGTTCTGATTAGACCCCTAGCCTGGGAACTTCCATATGCTAAAAAAATGAGATTGTCAAACACAGTTCCCAAAATGAGGAGAGGGGCATGAATAAAGGGAAACGCCAAGTTCAGAAAGGAGGTGGGGGAGAGTTGGGGGGAGAACCTGGCCAGGTCCTTTACTGCAGTTTCCATGGGAAGGAATGGGCAAGGTGGGGTAAGCAGGTTTAGGATTGGCTACTTTGAATAATTTCTGCAGGCTCTGGGGTTCTTGTCCCAAGAGCAATTAGGGCAGAGAGAGTGAGATCTAGATAGTGGATATGGGGGGAGAGGAGTGTGGGCTTTGGATTGGTTTGCATGAGAAAAGTGCACTCCTGGAAACTGATATTTCCAGGAAATAGCTAACCCTGGATAGTCAGTGCCAGAGCATCAGGAATATGGAAAATTAAAATATATATAATATATATACTTACATACAGAAATATATATTTATATATAGTTATGTATATTTATATATGTACAGTTAATACATGAGACAGTAAATACAGTCTATTTGGAGATATTATAAACTAAGTATAATTGTGATTAACAATTTCTTTAGAAACTTCCATTTGAAATACAAATATTTCAGTTTCCCATTGCATTCAGCATACAGTTTAAATGTGAAAAAGTCTTTTATAACTTCCACACATTGTAGATTGGAGATAAATTTCAAGTCAGATATTGTCTCTTTAGGTATTGTCTATGCTATTTATTATTATACTACTTAAACATGAAGGAGAATGATGGAATTCTTATCCTAATCAAATTTTTAAAAATCATTGAGAAATGTATCCTTTAGTTATTAATCTAAATGAAAGGGAGAATAAAGATATTTTCTTTGGAAAGTAAACTATCTGTTTAGGGCAGTTAGAATCAAATGCATGATAAAACATAAATATTTGTAAGTTGTGCACTAGAAATTGTGTATCTTTATTCGATTTTTCATTAATTGCAAAATTAAGACACCAGCAGGATATGGAGAAGTTAAGATTGGAGCCAGATTGGAATTCCCATTGTGGCTCAGTGTTAACAAACCTGACTAGTATCTATGAGGAGGCAGGTTCGATTCCTGGCCTCACTCAGTGGGTTAAGTGTTCAGTGTTGCCATGAACTGTGGTGTAGGCCAGCAGCTGCAGCTCCAATTTGATCCCTAGCCTGGGAATCTCTATATGCTGCAAGTGCTGCCCTAAAAAGCAAAAAAACCTTATTGTAATATATAATTGTAATTATTATTAATATTATTATTTTTACTCTCTTGGTTTAAATAACACCTGTAGTATTTGAATTATAATTTTCTCTTCTGATTTCTGGGCTAGTGTGTAGTCCCACATATCATTTTTTTTTATTTCAGATATACTTCCATTTGAATAGCATAATTTTTGACAATTCAAACACAGCATATGCAAAACTTTTACTCATAGCCCCCATTTCTTGGGGGAAAAATATGAAGCAGTATTTGCTTTCTCTGCTTTCCTCATTTCTAGAAATCCTTCCAGACATAAAACTGAATAAGCAATAGTTTTGTTGATTAATATACCAATGAGGTAATGAGTCATCGTAGTAAAAACATTTTTTTCGAAAACTTGGGAAGCAGCAGCCATGTTGAAGTGGTGTGAGGAAGAAAATGAGAATGGTTACATATAGTAAGTTTTCAATTTGAAAGTATATCAAGAAGTTACGGGAGTTCCCATTGTGGCTCAACGGTTTAAGAACCTGACTAGTATCCATGAGGAGGCAGGTTCGATCCTTGGCCTCACTCAGTGAGTTAAAGAAGCCTGTGTTGCCACAAGCTGTGGCATAGGTCCCGGATGCAGCTCAGATCTGGTGTTGCTGTGGCTATGGCCTAGGCCAGCAGCTGCAACTCCAATTCGACCCCCATATGACTCAGGTGTGGCCCTAAAAAGGAAAAAAAAAAAAAAAGATTGGAGCCAGATTGTTTGAAAAAAATGGAAGGATCATGATGACTGATAAAAAGATTTTAACAAATATATTTATCTGAAAACAAATGCTGCTGAAAACAAATGTTTAAAGTATTTCAAAGGCCCAATGCATGCTAAAATCAGGGGAAAATGGTATGTAAAACCATTACTATTCCTTTGTGACAAGAAATAAAACAATATTGAACGACCAAAGAAAATGTAGTCTTTTAAAACATGTTTTGTAATTTTTGCAGTTGGTTTAGTAAAAGTTCTTTTTGAAATAGTTCAAACTATAATAATTTAGATAAAATATTACTTTCAAAGACAACAGATGTTATAAGTATTTTAAATCTTCTCAAATTATATACTGTGCTTTTCCACTTTATACACAAAATGGTCTCATTTCTTGAGGTTGTCTAGCTATATTTGAATAGTTTATATCTCTGAAGTTACATAACGACAGAACAGTAATGATCACTGCATTTTGTAGACCTGATCTCACCTTGGATTTACACATCAACACAAGGATGCCTTCATAGAAAAGATGTCATACATAATGCATAAAGAGCAGTGTACTTAGGATCACATTTTACTCTTGTCCCTCTTTACCCACAGAAAGCTTAGTCCAGTACCCATCAATATCTTTATCTGACAAATTCTGGAATTTTTTTTTTCTATAAAGCAAATTTCTGCTAGTTGTATATTTAACTTAGTTTTATGTTGCCTTGTAATCCAACTATTTCAATGCACTTTATTAGTTTACGCTTCTACTTTAGAAAGAATTCAACATAGACGGAGATGAACATAATGCTGGGAGGATAAATAATCTTGAAAAGACCTGATAAACTGGAAACGATATAGTGGAGAGTCACAGAAATAGTCTGACTTGGAAAATAACTAGCCCTCAAACAATTGTTGGGCTATGGAAATCAAACACTAGGAAGAGTCTTAAAATTTGTCTTCTACTATACTAAGTATTATTTACTAAAAGATGATAAAATTGGTTAAAAAAAAAACAAAAAAAAATTGAGAGCTGATGCCAAGTCTCTGCAGCATAGGGGCTACTAACGGAACTTGAAAGTGAGATGGAGATGGATTTGAATTTCACCCCTAACATTAGTGTGTCATAGAAAATATTATTCACTTTCCTGGGTGTTTTTTTTCTTTTAAATAAAATGGGTTTATGAATGTTAAAAGCCATAAAATGCTGTTAAATACCTATATAAATGCTATTTATATATATATATATATATATATATATATATATATACACACACACACATATGGTTTATATCATGCTTAATTTCTCAGAAAATGTGAATATTTTTCAAATAAGGATAATAATAATCATATATTATAGTAGTATTATAATAGTCAATCTTGATATATCATTTACTAGGACCCATCGCTGTTCAGAGCTTTACACATATTAATACATTTACTCTTCACAACACAACTATCATGTCAATATGGCAACTATTCCATTTGACAGGTTAAAAAATTGAGACCCAGAATTTCGAAGTAAATTGCCCCTGACTGTAAGTGATGAACCAGAATCTGTACACTTCGGTCTGGTTTCAGTATCCATGCTCTCAACCACTGTACCATACTGCCTGTCTGCTAAACTTGTTTGCCACTGTCACCTAAAGTAAGGATGGGATAGCTATCTTCTGGGAAATGTTAACTAAAAACACTGAACACTGAGTGACATGTGGTGGATAATTGTGCTGACAGTAGCTGTGGTCAGCACACAGGCAGCCCTGTGGGGCTAGACTGGGTAAATAAAGCTTGTCTCAGAAATGGAGATAATATTCATAAAGGGAAGGTGAGAGGAAAGGGTACTTGGGCTATTCCATTTAGGGAATTTCTGAAATGAAGAAGGTAAAGTGGGAACACAAAAAAATTCTTTAGGGGTTCCTATTATGGTTCAGCAGCTTAAGAACCCTACATTGTCCCCATGAGGATATGGGTTTATTCCCTGGCCTCACTCAGTGGGTTAAAGATCTGGTGTTGCCACAAGCTACGGTATATTTTGCACACGTGCTCAGATCCCACGTTGCTGTGGTTGTGGTGTAGGCCAGCAGCTGCAGCTCTGATTCAACCTCAAGCCTGGGAACTTCTATATGCTGCAGGTGTGGCTGTAAAAAAGAAAGAAAAAAGAAAGGAAAAAGAGTTTAGGGGTCCACTGGGATAGAGATAAGGATTTTTAGGCCTAGGGATTGTGGGAGCTAGCTTTGGAAATGTAATTGAGAAGAAGATTGTGAAGGGTTTGTAGGTACAAATTTGAACATAATTTTGTAGAAAATGAAGAGCTGTTGAAAAGAGTAAGAGCAAACAGATAGCATTTAGGGAAATCAATCTTATGGTTTTTAAATGCCTTTTGGGTTGGTCTACAGAATCTAATGTCTGGAAATCATTAAGGTTTGAGATAACAATCTAAATATGGTGGTAGAGTCAGACACAAAAGAATCATGGATGCTTTAGAAGATCGTATCAATTGTTCATAAGGGGCTATTGAAATGTATGTCAAAGATATATGACTTTTAAAAAATAGTTTCTGGGGGAGTTTCCCTGTGGCTCAGTGTGTTAAAGATCTGGCATTGTCCCTTCTGTGGCTCAGGTTGTACCCCAGGTTCAATACCTGGCCCAAGAACTTCCACATGCCACGGGTGCTAGCAAATACATACATACATACATACATAAATAAATAAATAAAAGAAAAATACTTTCTGGGACTAAAGTAAATGGAAGAATATGGTAATATTGAAAAGAACAAGATTTTCCATCTCTACTCTGAATGACTGATAACCACAGTACAAAGTTTTAAGTTGAAGGAAGAAATTACTAATTGTACTAATAAGGACAATATCAGAAGTAGTTTTGCATATTTATCACTGGATTTTCTGAAAATTCTTTTTCATTACTTCTTTATCTCCTTTTTTCCCTCCTTTCCAACTTTCCTCCCTGCCTCCCCCTCCCTTCCTTCATTTCCTTTGTTCCTTCTTCTCTCCCTTTCTTCTTTCCTCATTATTTTTACATTTATGCATTAAGAATAAATAGGCATTAAGTATCAATTCTGTGAAAGTATCTGTTTTCTTTCTGGGTCAATCAGTACAGTCTTATGAGTCAGCTTAACACTGGGATCAGATATTCGAGTTTCAGATCATGAAGTCGGCTTGTTCAATCTGATGAACTATCACTTCATTTACCCAGATGAGGAAAATATCAACTTCGTTATTGACACATTTGAAATAAAAGAATAAATTATTTGGAGCAATAAATTGAGCCTACATAATTAAAACTGGTCTTTGACTTAAATTTAGTTACAATCATCTATCAAAAACTAAAGCATGTGTGCATGGCTTTGTGTATGTGTATGTTTGGTGAGTGTGAGGGGACCTCAAGCCGATTATTATATTGTATTATAAGCCAGTTCTTCAGAACTAACAGCTGTCTTGGGCTTGATGGCATTTTGAAGTTATTTCTGGCATTTGGGATATGTCTGTAAATTTCAACTCACTTTTTCTTGTTAAACCCATTTTTTCCGTGTAATTCCTCCTGAATGTAAGAACCACTGGTGATGTTCTTTAATTCCATCTTGTAGGAATATTTAATGTTGCTTTTCTAAGAGTCTTGAGATTTAATCACTAACATTGTAAATACCATATGTTTCTTCTCATCTTTCTTCAGGGTAAAAAATTTAACGTCTGTGCTAGTGCATACAAACTTTTCTCATTGTTGCCAAACAAATTACAGATATTAAAACTGTGTGTAGTTCATGTCTCAGTGAACTGAATTAGGTTACAAGCTAAGTGGTTACTCATCCATTTGTTTTGCAAAGGAAAGTGTTTAGGTGACCACAAACTGAAGGTGAATTTAAGGACATGATTTAAGCCTTGCAATATTACAGAAAATAATCTATGCATAAAAACTGTGGCTAAAAGTTTTTTTTTGCATGTGATAAATATTGATTTTGTTGTTGTTCTTCTTTCTGTAGTTCACTGTCATGCCAAAGTGTTTATGCTGTTCTGTGTCCAGCATAATTGGGAATGAAAGTTTTTAGCATTTAGCAGATAAGGGTCAGGGTTTCTATTCCTTGGGGTGACAAAGAAGCCAGAGGAGGTGCATATGGCTTTCGGGTTGGTGTAAAAACAGCAGCAAGAACAATAGAATCTGAATAAAGTCAGCAGATGTGAACGAAGAATATTTCAATGATGACCTGAATGAATGACTAAAGGACAGATGGGATGAAGAAAATCTCAGAATTCCCATATTGAGATATTACATCAAGGGTTAACTGATATCAACATCTAGGCACTGGGTAAAAACCCCAGATTGAACTAAAGTCATCAACCTCAGTGCTATGGCCATTCAAAATAGAAATTAAGTTGAATCATCGGGAAAAACATCCTATTTCTTTTATACACTTGAATTTGTGGTGACATTCATACCTACAAACGTCGAAAGAAAAAAATCAACAGCCCTTTAAGGATTGTATATGTCTTGCCATATTTTAACTGTGTTTCTACTTTGACATATCAAGTTACTACTTTTTGAAAGGCCACTTACCTGGCATTATTTAACAGGATCTGCAGGGTTGTGTTTTTTTAATTTGCTGCACCCATGGCATGAGGAAGTTCCCAGGCCAGGGATTTAACCTGCACCACAGCAGTGATAATGCTGGATCCTTAATCTACTGAGCCACCAGGGAACACCCAGGATCTGCAGTTTTTATCAAAATGATCAAACTTCATTTTCATTTAAGTACTAAACATTTATTAAAATAACTATTACATCTTCACTTGAAATGCAAATTAAGTAGTAATATTTACTATGAAAATTGTGTTCTTTCTTTTTGTCAGACCTAATTATTATTTAATCCTGGTTTCATATTGTAATTGCTGGGTGATTTTTCCTAAACAACCCCTTATAGCCTGTTTCCACCTCTCTAGTATGAGACTAAGTATAACACCTCAAGGCTATTTTTTAAGAACTGTAAAACTAATAATTATGATAATATTGATATTAAAAATAAATAATACTATTGCAATAATAGTAATAGTAGAAATAGTAGCAATAATATCAAAAGAAAAAAAAACACCTAAAATTTTTGAGCAAGCATTGTGCTAAGCATTTTTTCCATGAAATGTGTTAGGTATTTTCTATGGGTTAGCTTATTTAATATTCAGAGCACCTCTAGAGGTAGGCAATATTTTACCCCATCACATAAATGAAAAAATTTAGGTCAAAAGATTAAGCCACTTCCTCATGCTACCTAAATGATGCATGCTAGCTACAATTCACATTTCGACCTTGCTTTTCCAATCACCATGCATGATGTAAAAGAATAAAAATAATTCAAGCAATGAACTCTAGCCCTTTCTCTAACCTGGATAGTGGTTCTCAAACTTTGGGATGTCAGAAATGGGACTCCTTAAAACAGGAGTTGCTGGGCCTTCCCCAGAAGTTCTGATTAAGTAAGACCTGGGGAGAAGCCCCAATAAATTGCATGTCTAAACAAATTCCCAGGTGGAAGAGATGCTGCTGGTGGAGGGATCACACTTTGAGAATAGTGGTCTAAATCATATATGTGAAGGAACCCAAGAAGGTTATTACACAGACTTACTGAATGAAATATAGGTGCTATTTACACATGCATGAATGAGGGCAAACTGTCATTTAATTTGAGGATGTCATTGATAAAATATTTCCTGATAGCTGAAATTTACTCATTAGAAAATCATTACTTTCTATTTTATTTTCTCTTCTTAAATGGGATTAATAATTTGGAGGGTATAGTGGCTATTCATACAATTACGACCATTTCAATGGACATAGCATAATACAAAGATGAATGATGATCTATGGCTTTAGGGGGTTAAAATCTAGAGAATGAAATGAAACCTGTAGGCAAGTATTGCAAAAAAAAACTTACAGATCTTATGCAAAAAAGACAAGTATATTTATGGAAAAAAGCAGAGGATAACAGTTCTACTTCAGTTGAGTATGTAGTGGAAAGTTAAAAAGTTGAAAAATAGAATAACTGAATAGAAGAGCTTTTTTTACAAAAAGCTGAATGTTAAAATCCAAGAATTTACACTTAGATAGAGCATAGGGATTAGGTTGACAAAGCAGGGGGTGGAGGGAATATGCCATAGCAGATGACTGAATAGCTAGGTAGGTACAAGATTAAGTAGAGTTTCAAATATCCTGCTAAACCATTTTGTACTTCATGCTGAACGTAAGAGTGAATTTCCAAATGTTTTTGGACCAGCTGTGAAATATCTGCTTTGTGCTTTATAAAGAGTAGTTGGATAATAGTTTGCAGGGTTTACTGACAGAAAGCAGATCAAAATTAGTAAGATTAGTTTTATTAATAAAATAGTCTTTAGAAATGATGAGTTTCTCAAGTAAGCACATAGGAGTGTACATGTATAGAGGAAGTAACTGGAGTCAACAAGTAAAATTAACAGCATTTTTTATTGTTGTTAATTGTATGTGAATGGTGTAGTTAGAGACTAAAGGATAAATCAGATTCTGCTAAGAAATCATAAAGATCAGTTTTTCTCAAACTTATGTTTATAGAAGCCATCTGGAAACCACTTTTAAGATTCTTGGTGTACAGTTACAACCATTCCAATTAATTCAGAATCTTTGACAGCAGCTGTAATTCCCAGGTTTGCGCAAAGTGCAGCACAGTTGGGTATTCATCCTTATAGATAAGAGTGTCATTTCCTAGATAGGGAACAGATATGTAATGTGGATAAAACTGTGCCAAAAAAAGAATATATAGAGAAAAAAATTTGAAAATATAAGAAAAGGAATGATAACAGAATGAATGTCTTGAAGGCTATGAGAGATTTTAGGATGAAGAGTATAGATGGAGGAGTTCCCATCGTGGTGCAGTGGTTAACGAATCCGACTAGGAACCATAAGGTTACGGGTTCGGTCCCTGGCCTTGCTCAGTGGGTTAAGGATCCGGCGTTGCCATGAGCTGTGGTGTAGGTTGCAGACGCGGCTCGGATCCTGCGTTGCTGTGGCTCTGGCATAGGCCAGAATCTACAGCTCCGATTCGACCCCTAGCCTGGGAACCTCCATATGCCGAGGGAGCAGCCCTAGAAAAGGCAAAAAGACCAAAAAAAAAAAAAGAGTATAGATGGAGATGTAAACTTAAGAATGAAACAATACCATTTGCCGCAATGTGGATAGACTTACAGATGATCATAATAGGTGAAGTAAGTCAGAGAAAGACAAACATCACATGAGATCACTAATATGTGGAATCTAATAAAAAATAGTACGAAAGAACTTATTCACAAAACAGAAACAGAATCAACTATTTTGAAAGCAAACTTATGGTTACCGAAGGGGAAAACACTGGGGGGAGGGATAAAATGGTAGGTTGAAATTGGCATATATACACTACTATATAAAAAAATAGATAAGATAAAATAGATAGTAACAAGGACCTACCATATAGCACAGGGAAATCTACTCAATATCCTATACCTATATGGGAATCTCAGAAACAATGGATATATATATACTCACACATAATGACTCACTTTTCTGTACACCTGAAACTAACACAACATTGTAAGTCAGCTATACTTCAGTAAAATTTTAAAAACAAACACGCCCAAAGAAACTAAAAAACAAACAAAGAGATATACTTGTGCCAATTTACATTCCCACCAAGAGCATTTTCTCCACACCCTCTCCAGCATTTGCTATTTGTAGACTTTTTAATGATGGCCATTCTGACTGGTGTGCTGTCATACTTCACTTTAGTTTTGATTTGCATTTCTCTAATAATTAGTGATACTGAGCATCTTTTCATATGCCTGTTGGTCATCTATATTTCTTCTTTGGAGAAATGTCTATTTAGATCTTCTGCCCATTTTTTGGTTGGGTTCTTTGTTTTTTTGTTGTTGAGGTGTATGAGCTGTTTGTGTATTTTGGAAATACCTGGTAATTTTTAATTGAATACCAGGCACTGTACAGTTTATTTTCCTGGAAGCTGTACCAGGCACTGTACAGTTTATTTTTCCTACTCCTTTAAGCAATGTTTTACTTTGTTTTGAGATTCATTCAAGTTAGCTGAAAACAGTCTGATCTTTTGGGGGTTTACTTTTCATTTCTTTTCTTTCTTTCTTTTTTTTTGGCTTGGACCGGAGCAGCATTCTTCTGAGAGTTCAACCTGAAGCCACATAAATTATGATGATTTCATCTCTGGAGGGTGGGAACTGTCACTGTTCTGAAACAGATCACCATTTCCTCTGATTCTTTCAGTTTTTCCTTCTTGAGCCTCCTGCAGTTTTTTCACCTGTCTGCGAAATACTCAATTGAGACCATCTGTGATTTTCTGGAGTTCTCTGTCCATGCGTACCTCTCCTCTCCGGTATTCTGCTTTCTCAATTCTAGCTGCCTCTGCTTCCCTGCATTCTCAACTCCACCTTCTCAAAATAGGGAAGCCACTAAATTCCACTAGGACCCCTCCATTTGTGCTGTAATACGGAAAGTCTGAAGCCTGAACCAGTGACCTAATTTGCAAGCCTCATGCAAAAGGAAGGTGCAAGAGCCCTGGCTCAAATATTACTAGGAATCTCAAGTCTGTGACAGTAGACATGCACCAAGTATCGTACTCTGTGCAACTGTGCTGTTTTCCTGGACTTGAAGAGAGTCCTGCTCAAGGTGGTGATTTAGGACAATAGCACTGCTCTTCTAGTTGTTTCTAAATCTCACATTTGCTGTCCTTCATTGCCTAATGTCCAGTGGTATTAAAAACACCTTTTCCTTAACTTTGTTCTGATTTTTAGATTTTTCAGGTGAGAGCAAATCCTTTCGTTGTTAATCTCCCATGGTCAGAAGTGTAAGTTTTCCTTCCTAATCAGCTGGCTAGACTTTCTCAGCTATATAGGGGCCTTTCTACTATTAAATCACATTGGTGTAACAATGATTTTTTTCTTAGAATTTATCAATTCAGTTTGTCAAATAATACTAGATGGTAAGTGACAGTGTTCGTTTAAGATCTGATACTTATAACTAGATTACTATTTTTTGCCCAACTATCACAATTATCTAGCAAGGGTTTTGTGTTTGGTTGGGATAAAATGGGAGATTTCTGGACCAATAGCTGTTAAAGTACCAGGATAAAGAGTAATTGCTGACTTATATGAGCAGATATTCTGGGAGTTTGGTCTTGGAGGCAACCTCTAATTAAATTAGTTAGAGCAGAAATTAAAAATTTAATTTTCTGCAGTAACTTGATAGATGGCACAATCAAATATTGATGGTTTCTATAAGATACTAGGTGCAGAGGACATATAAATGACTGAGGCGCATGCATGCACAGAATATATCATTTTTTAAAGAAGCTACAAATGTAGCTGTTGATGAAAAATAATCATGAAAATATTGTAGAGGCCCAAAGTATATGATATCCATGTTTCTCTCTGTTTATGCACTATGTTTTGTGATCAGTGCCTTAAAGCATTGTGATTTGAGATTTTTTTAATCAAGAAAAGTTTGTTTAAAAAGAATGACATAGAAACATAAGAAGACAAATTAGAATAAACTGGAATGACTCTAGTTGAAGCTGTGAAGCTGTGAAGGGAGGTCAGTAGCTCACAACTGTCAATATCTCCAACCACAGATTGATGGTCACTGTATAACAACATATCAAGTTATTTTCTGAGAAATCAAGTGGATAAACCTTTGCACTGGATGGCCATTTTTAACCAATGATGGTAAAAGCATTGTATTTAGAAATCTTTCTAATAGATTAACCACTAGCCACATGTGGTTTAGGAACTTGAAATGTGGCTAGTTTAAAATGCATTCTGCAAACCATATTTTATGGACATGGTAAAAAGAAAAGGTAAAATACATTAATAGTAATTTTACTATTGATTCCATGTTGAAATAATATGTTGGATATATTAGATTAGCTGAAATATATTATTTGCATTAATTTTATCTTTTTTCCCTTTAATGCAGCTACTAGAAAATTTAAATTAAATACATATTTAATATTTTGTTCTCATAGAACATGCCAGTTTCAAAGCACTTGGGCATTAAAGAACATCAAAGAATAGTAATGCATACAGCATGACGGCCATTAATTGTTTTCAAACTCTCAACTTTTTTTTTAAAGATTGGACTAAAAACTTTTTTAAGAAGAAAGTGCTTTAAAGATTTTTTCTATTGAATCTTTTTAATTTTCTAATAAATTATCATTAGAAAAGGAGATAATATTTTTTTCATCTCTGATTCTCTTTAGCAGCTTTGTTGTTTTTAATTAAGCCTTGTCTTTGCATATATATTTATTTCAAACATTTTTTCTTTGTCTAGTTTTATCCTCATAATAAACCTTTGTAATAGGGCAGACATTGTCTCCATTTCATCTTTAACTTTCTTTGACTCATTTATCTCTAGTTAGGGAATGGCCAGCTTAGGGCAACATTTCTTCCTTGCCTTACTCATAGTTCAGTCATTCATTCAACAGAGTCTAGAAATTTCTATCTTATTTTCACAAAATCAAAATGCTTTTGAAAAACCTGCTGCCCTCAATATTGTTCTTTTGGAGTACCACATGCTACCTGTCTTTCTCCATGAATTCACTGTGCCTTTTTAAGCTATCATTTTACTTTCAATATTACATATGTGGCCCACTGGAGACAGGCCATTGCAAAGCTACTTCCTCGAAAAGTAAAAGACAAGAATTTAACTCTGCAGTGGGCTAGGAAGGAGAGCAGTATTATGAAGTCCAAAATTTCTAATTTCCTCAAATCATGTCCCTTATCTTGAATATGTTGACGAAAGCTCTGAACTGAGATCTACTTTGTGAAAATAATATGGAATTTGTAGCTGTGCACAGTCACAAGCTAAATCATCTGAATTATGCTCACAATTGCCTGCTGGGCGTAAACCATCACTGGTGTGACCAAACACTTTCTCAAGTGCTGGATGGCCTTATTTGAACTGTGCAAAGAAAGGAAGTTCTAGGTAAACTATTAATATAAAAAATAAATTTCCTATATTGCGCTAATAAGGTTCAACATTGCAAAACATGGAAAAGATATTCAAAATCAACCCCGTGTTTCTTTATTTTGTATTGGAATTTTATGAATATGTTCTCACATCATAATTATTTTGGAAACGTCTCTATGATTTTCTAGTGCTGCCGCGATACATTTTTCCAAACTTGTTGGCGAAAAACAACACATACTTCTTACCCTGCATTTCTGTTGAAGTCTGACCTGGGTCTCACTGTCCTAAAATTTAGGTGTCAGCACCTACTGTATTCTGTTCTGGAGGCTGTGGAGAGAATATGTTTATCTTTTCCAGCTTCTAGAAGCCACCCACATTCCTTGGCTCCTGGGCAACTTCTTCATCTTCAAAGCCAGTGCCTTTGCATTTGCCTGATCATCCTTCCCTAGCATGTCTCCTGATCACAGATGGGAAATGGTCTTTATTTTTAAGGATTCATGTGACTAAATTGGGCCCAGCCTAATCTGAATATCTCAAAACCCCTAACTTAATCACATTTGCAACATCTTTTTTTTTCATAGAGAATAACATAATGACAAATTCTGGTAATTAGAATGTGAACATTTTTTTCAGCGGGGGGGGGACCAGGAGACTTTACTCTGCACACTGCAACTTCTACTGCTCTGAGTATTTCCACGGGACATGCATCTATTAAAAGAAATAATTATTTTCATGTCATAAAGGTAGCCTGCCAAAAAACAGGTAAAGTCATAATAAATTCCTGTCCATATATCAATCAAAAACCTTTTTTAAAGAAGATTATCTCATTATGACAGCCTTAAATCATTTAATCATCTGTCTAAACAAGGCTTAGATTTACACATTAACATAGATACATAAGGAAAGTTAAGATGTAAAATTTATCTTGGCTTTTTAGCTTTCCTCTTTTAACCGTGGCAAACTTTATAGATCTGACACTTTTTCTCACTTTGTTTTCACTGACAATAGAATTTTTAAAAAATATTTCAAAGGCTAAATCCTATTTAAGATTCAAAACCTTATTTAAGATTCACAATAAAGCGATTAGGAACGTTCCTTGACATTTCCTGTCGAGTTGACCATTTTTAAGTAAATAGTAAGCCATCATTAATAAAAAATTTATTCATTGTTAGAGTTCCACAGAGAAATAGAACTATTAAGAGAGATAGCTCTTCTCTCTGTCTATATATCTATTTGCCTATCTATATAGCCATCCATCTATCCACCTATCATCTGTATATCTATCTGAAGGAAGGTTTATTTTAAGCAATAGGCTCAAGTAATTTTGGGGGTTCGTATGTCTGAAGTTTGCAGTATTGGCTAGCAGGCTGGAAATTTATGTAAGAGTTGATGTTGCAGTCTTAAATCCAATATCTTTGGGTGAACCAGCAGTTTGGAAACTCAGGCAAGGTTTATATGTTGCAGTATTGAGGAAGAATTGCTTCTTCTTCTTCAGGAAACTTCAGCCTTTTCTCTTAAGACCTACAACTAATTGGATGAGGCCCACCCATACTATGGAAGGTAATCTGCTTTACTTTAAGTCAACCGAGTGTAAATTTTAGTAGCATACCTAACTACCTATGTAAAAAAATCTAGACTAGCGTATAATTAAAGAACTTGGTATTATAGCTTATCCATATTAATATGTAAAGTTAACCTTCCCATTTATGGAACTTATTATGGAATAAAAACTTCATCAGAAGGACTCATTGTTTCCTGTAAAGATATTTTTAAGTTAAATATATTGATGTACTCTATAGAGTACTTATTGCATATATACTTAATGTATAACTATATAGTATATACATTTAAAGCATTGTCTATTTAAAGATGAATGATTCATTGACCCTGAGATCAAAGACTTGTTGTCTAATGAAAAAGATAAACATACGTACAAATCATAGAATAATGTTTTGGTTCTAAAAGAATTATGAATTCTGTGGCATGATTGAAGCATGAAAGGAGTTTTCATTCATATGGGCATAAGGAGTCATGCTGAAAGGAACTGAAAAAACTGGCTAGACGACAAGGTAGGAAAGGGCATTACAGGTAGATCATAGACCAAATAACATTAGATTACATCACCTGATTAAAGAGCTGGTGTATCTGGAATGAAGGACAGGATGTTAGGATGGTAATTGGATTCCCTTTGTGAATAGCCTTGAATGTCAGATCGTATTTGTCTTGCAGAAACCAGAAGGCCATTAAAGTAGTGGTTGTTAATTAGGGGTGTACATCAGATTTGCCTTTATTGTCTTTAAAAATGCTACTCCCATTTGAGGAAAGATACCAGATCTTACTTTGCTAACTTGCCAATGTTTCTCAAGCTAGAGAACATGGAGATACCTGTTTAGTCATCTCAAATATTAAAGGGTTGAGAATCAGTTTTAATTATTATTGTAGCTTTTGAATAATTTTCACAGGTGATTCTGATTTACAAGACTGTTTTAGAGCTACAGCATTTGAGAACTGTTAAGTCAGAGGAGAACAGTTCTTTTTCTCCTGACTATGCTGGTGTTAGTTGTAATGGATTGAGGGCACACATATAGAAATGAAATAATTTCCTTGGTAAATATTTCTCCTTAAAATGTTAAATAATTATTAAATTTGAAAGTTTTTAAAAAAATCATGGTGATTTGATATGGTTCAGATATACTATAGTATTCTACTGAAGCTGTAGGCACTTTAAAGTATGAGTGTATTAATAACTACACTGGATAACAGATTACCACAAAATTAGTGTTTTAAAACAACATTAAGTATCTCACAGTTTCTATAAATCAGAAATCCTGCTACAGAGAAACTGGATTTTCTATAATCAGGATCTCACCCAAGCCATACTCCAGGTGCATTTTCATCAGGGCTCTGCTAGGACAAGACGTCTCAGGTTGTTGGCAGGATATATCTCCTTGCATTTGTAGGAGTGAACTTCCTATTTTCTAGCTGGCTGCCAACTGGGGACTCCTCTCAGTTCCTAGATGCTGCCTTTATTTTCTTGCCACATGATCCTCTCCATAGGCTTTCTCAGAAATGGCAGCTTACTTTTAAATCCAGGAATGATCTTTCTCTTCAGCCCGATTAAAACATGGGAGTGCAATCATATCACCATTGCCATATTATGTAACCTTATCATGGGAATAGCATTCCTTGCCATATTCTACTTGTTAGAAGCAAGTCACAAGTCGCATCCACATACAAAGAAAGGGGAGAATACACACAGGTGTGAACACCAGGAGATGGCAATTATTGAAAGTCCCCCACCCCAACCCTGGGACAATGAGATATAGCAATAGGTCATATCTAAATCTTTTTAAAGCCTCCACTTTGACACATTCTGGACCAACATGCATAATTTAGTTCTAGAAAACACTAATAGAGCAATGCTTTTAAAAATGTTCCAAATACTACATCCATCAAATTGCTAGGAAGAGAATGAGAATTCAACTTTCTATTATAAAAGATCATAACAAGAATTAATAGTCAAGAGGGATTTCTAACAACAAACGGATAAACATCGTTCTTCCTGAGTCATATTTAGAGTATCTACATTAGATGTGTTTTTTAATATATGCATACCTTAGTTGAATACCACATTGAAAGCTGCATTGACTTTCAAGCTAAGCAACTAATGTAAAATATCCTAGGTAACACATACAAATTTTTAAAATACACACGTGTACATGTGTGTGTGTTTGTATGTGTATATATTTTCCCAGTGCTTGAAGGCACTGAGACAGAGACCTTATCTGGAAGTAAATAGGTATTTCTCTTTTGAATTGTTGACTATCACAGATTTGCATGAAACATGAAAATTCCAAGCCAGGGTTATAATGATCTCACACATTGTGTTTTTGTTACAGTAAGTTTAATGGATCAATGTGAAATTCTCTGTAGGAAGGCAAGTGCTTCCATCTCTCCAAGTCTTTCCAGAGATGACTTAATTTTAGTAGAATGATCACATTCATGGGTACACCAAGTAACAAACATTTCTTGAGTGTCAGTGCTTACAACACACTGTATCACTTGACAATGAGAAAAGCACAGGCTCTTTCTGGCTTTGGGATGGACAGTAGTTATGACTGCAATTAGATGACTCGGGGACTTATGAAGGTGTTGTACCAGTGGAAATACTGTGTTGCTAAAGTTAAGTTTCAATGGAAGGTCAATATCTACAAAACTAAAACCATCAAGTTGAAGCTGTTCATGCCTTCTTTTAGAAGCACTAGTTCTACATTGTCTCTACAATTACAGTGTGGTGGGTCAGGATTTCTACTGCATGTCCACCATCCAATTGCATAAATCCGAACTTTGGACAGAATTCCAATCTTTATAAGAAACATTACTGCAAATTATAATTTGTATTCAATGACTCTTTTGGTTCTACTTAGAGAAAGCTATTTACTGAAAAATAACAGAAAAAAATACATAATGTTTTGTGCATCATTTTTGTCAGAAAATTTTTGATTCTTAATATTCTAATATTGTGTATATTCCCTTTTAGATATAACTACACAAAATAAACACTCCTCACAAAAACCGTATCATTTTGTCTCCATCAGCTTCTCCTGCCCTGCTTTTTTCACTCCTCTGTGCTTCCAACTTCATATATAATTAAGATAGCTATGTGATACTTTTTAAAATGTTTAGAGTATGTACAAATTGAACAAAACATTTCCAAAATATTAATTTTTTGGAATTCACATATGAGTCTTTCAGTGTTTCATATAGGAGAATTTATGTTATTCATTAAATAAGCAAGCACTTACAAGCGTTATGTCTGGCTCCTGAATAGATATTAAGCTTGAAATACTTTCTTTAGTAAGCAGGAGAGCACTCATATCACCCGATATTATGTATAATAGGATAGATTTAAATAATTGATTAACTAAACATAGGAGCAAATTGTTTCATAGATCATTTATTTTCCACTGTGTAGAAAGTGCCTGACTTTGTGCTTGAAAATTGTCCTACTTTTCACTCTATATAGAGTAGATTCATATTATTGTCAATAAGAGTTGACATGAACTCTATTTATAATAACCTTCCAGTGTCATAGTGGCCATAATAAAGAATATAAACTTTTGATTCCTTTATTCTGTCATATATATGTATATATAAACATTAGTAGAGTATTGCTATGTGGCAGCCCTGCTACTCAGTATAAATCAGGAGTGTACCCTGAATACAAAAGAGATGCAATATAATAAACCAGATATTGCAAATGCAAATTTCATTATGTCATTCTGGGTATTTCAAACTTTATTAAAGATTCTGTATGCTCACCATATGCTTTTGCAGCTGAATCTTCCTGTTTCTACCTCTTCTCTACCTTGTATTCCTTCCAGCTTCATCTGCCCCATTGGTCAAGCTTCATGCTATGTGACCCAGACCTTCCATTTCAGGGTCATGGTGATTCCATCAGGAAGTTGATACATCACTAAAGCACTCAATTTACATCACCCACAGTCTATGAAAAATGGGCTTATAATGATAAAATGATTATACTACCTAAGAACAATTTCTTTTCTTTTTTTCTTTTTTTGGTTTTTAGGCCTGCTCTTGCTGCATATGGAAGTTCCTGGGCTAGGGGTTGAATAGAAGCTGCAGCTGCTGGCCTATGCCACAGCCACAGCAATGCAGGATCTGGGCTGAGTCTGGGACCTATACCACAGCTCAAGGCAATACCAGATCCTTAACCTGCTGAATGGGTCCAGGAATGGAACCTGAATCCTCATGGATACTAGTTGGATTCATTACCACTGAGGCACAATGGGAACTCCTTAGGGCAATTTCTTGTATAGATACTTGAATTAAGACTATGTAGAGACCTTGAGTGGTGAAGTTTCTTAAAGGCAGTAAGATTGAATTAGGCTAGAGAAGGCATTATGGGCCATGTTTCCCTGCATTGGGAGAGCACAATACTTCCACTAGTACCTGATGCATGTTGGATATGAGGACTGTGATGGGTGAGCAGGGATTTGTTGCCCTGGGAAACTGTTAAGCAAGAGAATCCTCACTGATGCCATTATTCAAGTAAACAGGTCTGGGAAGACTTAATGATCTTGGTGAACATGGGCTTAGTTTGGGGAAAAGTTAAATTATCAAAACAATTTAAGCCTGATGATCATTCATAGGAGATATAAACTGAGTCTCTTCTCACCATGCCGTTTCTAGGCATGACTATAAATCACACCAGCTATAAATGAGGAAATAAATGAAGATGTTATTTATCATGTGATTAAACAGTTGATCAAATCCATTATCACTAACATATTGTTGGTTGCTTTAGAATGAAAGCCAGAAATTTCAGTGATGTATTTTGGAGTGTGAGGTATGTAGTCAAAACCCATTGTTGTATATTGAGTTTTCCTACGGTGAGTACAACAATATCTCCATTCTGTGGGTTCTTTCTACAGTGTGACTTATGTGAGGATCTGTGTTCTCCTTGAAGGTGAATGGCTCTTGATGACTGCTCAAAATATTGCATAAACATGTCACACTCATTCACCATGGTCACTTGCAATGCTTGCTCTTGAAATTACATACAGACTCCATAGAAAGGCTCCATGCATGAGTATTGGATGACAGTATGAATGAGGTCCTAGTTGATAAACTATCACAAAATTGCCACCTATGTGAATTTGCCATTTTGAAAGCAGATCCTCCTGCTCTAGGCAAATTGCTTCGGTGGAACCTTGCTTCAGCCCCTTGCTGAACTTTTCCCAAATCCTTCCCAAACTAGATACATGAACAAAATGAATAAATCCTGTGCTCTTAGTCCACAAAGTTTTATGATATTTGTGTGCAACAATGGAAATAACCAACAACTATACATTGTGCTATCCTGGATTTTTTTTTTATTCTTTTTATAAATGGGACTTGCAACTACAGTTTTTCCATCTTTATCTCAATAACATACTTAAGTTTGTGGTTGTAGTTACTGTTTATTCCATGTGATTCACAGGAAATAGTATCAGGATGGGGTTGTGCATGAACGAGAAAATTAAAAGGAACACAGTTTGAAAATCCTGGATTCAGAGAATAGAATGTGCTTTTAAAAAGTCTTTTTATCCCCTCAGCTCTAGGTTTAATAACAGGTTATATTACTGATATTGTTTTTTGTGAGATGGCTATGAGGATGATTATGGTGGTTATGTTAAGATGACTAGGTCACATTTAGCAAAATCATTATAGCTGATGTTGTGAGTATCAGATAAATGGAGACATGCATAATAATTAGAGGATGACAGATTTTGGGCTTCTGCTCATTTCATTCATACTTTCTTAACACCCAATTTTTTTGATTCACAGTCTATTTTACGTAGGTGGCCTTGATTTATTCCATGAACTTATAGACCCAGAATAAATAATGAAAAGCAAAGAATTTAGAGGTTTCTTTGTGACCCATATGGATTTTGTGACATGGTTCATACCAAGATTAGCTAGATTATTCAGATTGTCTTTCTAAAATTTGAACTAAAAATACGATTTTCTGATTGCACAAATACCACTGGAATTGGAGAAGGACTTAATGAGTTTTATGTCTATCAAAGCTATGGGGGCTTTACCAAGAAGATAAAGAAAAATTTTGAGAAAACCATAAAATAGAGAGTTTTAGAATGTTAATGAATCATATAGAGCAATGGAGAATGAACAGAAAAAAAATCATGTTGTTAAGTTTGCCATAGTGCCTTGAATCCAGAACTAGCTATACAGCTAATCTCCATGAAAGCTTTGTGAATCATGTAAATCCCCATGAAAACTACCTTTTTATTGTACTGTCTGTATTCTTATAATACTCATCTCTCCCCAGTTGACCACAATTTCTTGCAATCAAAAACGCTAAAGAGAAACAAGGGTATCATATGGCAAATGGGTTACAAAGGAAACTGTGATCCATAAATAAGGGATTGGTGAAATTCATTATGATAATACTCTCAAAATGAGTCTTCAAAGGCAAATAGGTGTCCAATGACAGAGGATATTAAAAGAAAAACAGTGGAGAAAACACTTTGAAACATTCAGATTTAAAGGTCTACAGCCAGTTTAGAATAGCTGAAGAATGATGTCTGATAGTGAAGGAGAGATTGGAGGTAAAAGCAAAAATCTTAGGATAGATGTATATATTTCCCACTATGAAGTTTAAATTTGATATCTAAGGTGGTAGAATGTTTCAAAAGACTTAATGCAGGACATGGCATAGGGGATTTGCATTTTAGAGAGAAAAAATTCATGGAAAGAAAGGTTATAAACCAGCTGGTATGGAAAGTAGACACTAAAAACATTAAGACCTTATAAGAAACTGAATGTGATTATTGATTAGATATGAAGAATGTTGGTAATAAAGTCTAAAAAGACTTCAAATAATTACTTTCCTGGTAATGGACAAAATGTTTCAGATTGGGAGGTCAATAATAGATTTAGCTTAGCTAGGTGATATTTCGTTACACTAAGCCTCTTAATCTAGTTTCTCAGACCAAGAATCTTGGGCACATACTCGATTTTTTTTTTCTCTTTTGCAACTCTATAGAGTAGCAGATAAGATGATTACATCTCAAATATAACCATGTCTTGTCACCTTTATCAATACATATCTTAGTGGTCAAAAAATATGTACTTGCAATCTATCCTTCACCAGCAAGTCAATATGGGTGAAACTTGTTGAGTTGAGAAGACCAATGGAAGATATTTTGCAGATAATCAGAATTCAGTTTGATATGGCTATGCAGGCTAGGTAAGCCATTCAGAATGGAATTTATTTTGCATTTGAAAAGAAACTACTGGGATTCTTTAATTAGACAAGTGAAGCATACAGTGAAGTTTTTAAACAAGCACTGCTATTTAGAGAACTGAAAGTAGGATGACCAAGATAGAAATAGAAAATCATTCCTGTAATGTAAACTAAAGATTGTAGGATTTCTTTTCCTTCGCCGAATCAAACATGTATCCAGTCTCAAGAAGGTATCCTTGTTATTTCTTTGCCTGGATGGTCTTTGCCCAAGATTTTTATGTGTCTTGTCAATAAGATTTCAGGACCTGCCCCCACTTCAGAGTTTTTTTCTCAGCTTCTTACACAAGTAGCTTTGCCTCTTGTCATTTGCTGATCAATAATTCTGCTGTGGTTTTTCAAAGCACATAGTAATCTCTGAAATTTTATTAGTTATATATTTGTTTATATTCTGTATTCCTCCACTAGAGTATAAGACCAATTAGGACAGGAAATGTACTTTTACTGTTGACACTATGTTCTCCATATCCACCATAGTCTATGTCTGCTATGCATGTTTGTGACTAAAGTGGAAAATGAAAAATGTATATGTGTCATTTAAAATTTGTGAGCTATTTTCTTAGAGATGACAAGTGAATGAGACTGTCCAAGAATAAGGGATTTTTTAAACTTGAAGATAAGGGAGGAAATTTTGACTTGCACTGGTAATTTGTGGGACAGGAGATGAAAGTATTGTTTTTGAAGGATAGGATGTAAATTATAAATTTAAATTAATAATAAAATGACAGAAATAATTCTACTGAGTCCAGGCACTTTGCTAGGTACTGCTTTGTGTAAACATATATACACCTCCAAGAACGAGCACATTAAAAAAAAACTAATTCAGGGGAGTTCCCTGAATCCGACTAGGAACCATGAGGTTGCGGGTTTGGTCCCTGCCCTTGGTCAGTGGGTTAACGATCCTTTGTTGCCGTGAGCTGTGGTGTAGGTTGCTGACGCGGCTTGGATCCCGCGTTGCTGTGGCTCTGGCGTAGGCTGGTGGCTACAGCTCCGATTCGACTCCTAGCCTGGGAACCTCCATATGCCGCGGGAGTGGCCCAATAAATAGCAAAAAGACAAAATAAATAAATAAATAAATAAAATAAAATAAAATAAATAATTCAGAATGTTTTCAATAAAATACATACAAATATATATGTAAATGTATATACATAATCTTTTAAGCATGAAGTATATCATTAAAGTCAATGCACTTACACAACAGTGAAAAAATCACATGTAAAAGATAAAACACTTGTTAAATTCAATATTGACAAATATTTATATCTCTTTTGGCATAACAAACACAGAAGTTATTTGCATTTGGGATTTTTTTTAATACACTGGGCACTAAACTACGAAATAACATGACTTTGTTGTTTTATATATATCTGCCTTGCATAAGCCTAGATTTGACTAACAATAAAAAGTTCCACTGTTAAAATGCCTACAGAAACATTGTTCATGTTAAATTATAACCAGATACTCCTGCTTACAATGCCAGGCTATCAATAAAAAATTCAAAGTTTATAGCACAGTGGTACATTTTTCTCAGTGTTGTTATTGAGACATATTATGCTACCTTGTGCTATATCATACTGTAATTCATACATTAACTTAGGTGACTACTATTCTTTATCTAGAAAAGATAGTATTCTCATTTCCTGCAAAAGTTGTAATATGCATATTTCAGATTACAAAATATATCTATTTCCACACTAGTACTTTCAATTATTTATTTGGATTCTTCATAATATACTAGTGAACATATTTTAAATTAACTTGTGAAAACAAGCAAAATAAGCAATCAATAAATAAAAATAAGCAAAGAGTTGCAAGTTAATGGGATTCTGGAACATGTGAATATGTTATTTCCACAAAGCACAGACTGTACAACAGTGTTCCAGTTCTTTATCATCTGTGTTCCTCAGGCCTGGGAAGAAGGATTCACAATTATACGTGTAGAAAACCATTTTGCTTTCTCTTCCCCGAACTTTTAAAAAACTTATTCCTAAGAGGTAAATTATTAGGCAAAGGAAATGGGATAATAAGGAGTTATGGGAACTGAAAATAACTTGTTATAGGGAGTAAATATTATCATTTGTGTATGCTAGGGTTGAAGATGGACACATAGCCACACACAGACAGACACACACACATACACACATGAACAAACACACTTTATATCTTAAAAATTACAATATTGTAGAAAATAAAATCTATATTTAAGAGAGACTTCAGACATAGTCCTCCTATAAAGAGTTATATCCCCAATAACTGTTTTGTAGAATAAATTCATTACGTGGAGGGTTATAGCAGTGGGCTGGGAAGGTAAAATGAGAAGATGAAATACTGAACTATCGACCCATGATTAATGATAAATGACATGATAAAAATGATGTTTATATTACATTTTAGTCATCAGGTATTCCCCCTGAACCAGGAGTTTCACAGCTAAATAAGACTGAATAACACTGAAGTAATTTATTTGTGGAATTCAACACTAACATAAAAACTTAGCAAAAAAGAAAATGTAGGATGCCTAAAAAATGATAAAATAAATCTAAACACCAGTGTTGTGCCTTCGTTTGGTATAAATGAATAGCCTTAAATAAAAATACTAATACTTATTTCAATGATACACTAAGTTTTAGTGAAAAAGTACAGTTTTCCAAAGAATTCCAGGAAATTTAAATCCATTACATTTAATAATTTAATACATTTAGTTTAAAAAATCTTCAATCTCTGTATCAATATCTTCATTTTAAGAATAATTTGTTGGCTCATAGAACTAAATAATCAATGTTACACATTTAATTAATTGCTGGCAACACTGGATCCTTAACCCACTGGGCAAGGCCAGGGATCAAACCTACAACCTCATGGATACCAGTCGGATTTGTTTCTGCTGAGCCATGACAGAATTCCCAGCTTATTCTTTTTAACTATACCACACTGCTATAAAAATTCATAAAATTCACACAAACCTGTGTTAAAATATTTGGAGTATTGTATTCAGCTATCTGAATATTTTCACATTTTTTTTTCAAGTTTAGAGACATTGAAGTAATCGTTTGATTGAAATATCTATAGAAGTAGAGAATAATAGAAAATGCTTCATGAATTGCCTATTTTAATAAAATGCTTACTTTGTCTTCTATTTTGTGATGATTTAACATAAAAACGCATAGAAGAGACTTGGAGAGTTTTCATAAGAGAGTAAATACAAGAATGATGGAAAATATGATATGTAAAGAAAGAGTAGAAGAATTGGGAATATCTTGCCTGAAAGGCCTGGACAGATTTAATAACCATACTCAAACATATAAAAGGTTATGCTTATTAGAATGGTTTCCAAACATCTTTACAGAGGAGGCAACAGAAAATAGAAGATTTAAGAGCTTACAAAAGAGGATGTGACATTCCCCGTCTCTTGGTATAACTATATGCAAATCATTAGAGTTGAAATTTCTTATAGTTTCTGCAACTTTTTGGAGAATAGTATCAATACTAAAAATAATATAGGGGAAAGAATAAAGGGCTATAGATGAGGAAACATTGTTCTGGTCTCAATTTTATAACTAATTACCTCTGAGACTTTGCGTAAAACATTTCATTGGTCTGCATTTCATATGCTTCACTTGGAAAAGGATATAACTGGACTCTTATGGTGACTTTTGATCTTTTGATTTAAAAATTTTATGAAAGGCCTATCGCCGCTCTTCAGAAAAAAGAAATAACTTGTACTTAGAATTTTAGTTTCAGGATGACAGTAACAAACTGCAGCTTATTCATGAATATCCTCTAGAAGTTCCTAATAATTAAATAATTTCAGAGCCAGGTTCTACATTTGCATATATGGTTATATGGTATCATTTTGTGGAGTGTAGATTCTTTTTTGCTTATATAGTTTATCTAAGAATAATATAAGTTTCTTCTGTAAGTAGCAATAGTCAGAGAATTGCTAATAATTTCCTTGGAACAAAAGGGCATAAACTCTCTCTACTTTTACTGGCATTGGCTCTCTAAGTGTCTGGTGTATGGCTTTATAAAAACAAACAAAAATTCCTTCAAAAATACATGGATCAATTTCATCTTGATCCAGAAAGTGGATCCTAAATAGGAGAGAGAAAAAAAGAAAATTTAAACAATAGAACTAGAAGACAGGTACATGATTTTGGTCTACATTCTACTGGCCATATCCTGATCATGCCATCTTACCTTTCTACAAGGTAGGGAGAGAAACAGGGGTAATTTAGCTTTGTGTGTCACAGATCAGTTCCTGAATAATTATATACAAAAGTATTTCCATCTTGTTTTCATGCTATCATTGGCTCTTGTCCTTATGACTCAAATAGTTACTTCATTAAACTGAATTCCACATATTATCTATTTTAGGTTATTTTTGCTGCTTGACCTGATTTTTCTGTGGTGATGAATAAGGTGATTGGGTCCAGCTTCTTTATTTCAAGACACTCGCTTTCTGTTTCCAAATCTATAGTCTCACTTTTTTTACAGATGTTTTCATTCATGTTACAAACATATTGCTAACATTTTTGTGTCTACTTTCTTTAGATTAATGAGGTTTTACTTAACTTTTTCCATGAGCTAGAAATAGAAATGGAATGCACAAATCAGCTGGTGGACATCCTGATTTACAGAAAGTAATAAATTGAGGGGAAGGGTCAAGATGGCAGAAGAATAAGATGCCACACTCATCTTCTCCCATGAACACATCAAAAAAACAAATCTGCATGTAGAATAATTTGAACAGAACATTTATTGAACTCTGGCAGAAGAAATTAAACCTCCCAAAAGGGCAGGAAATCCTCCACATTACTGGGTAGAAGAAAAGAGAAGAGAGAGAGAGAGAGAGAGAGAGAGAGAAAGAGAGTGAGAATGGGACTAGCATTCCTAAGAGGGAGCTGTGAAAGAGAAAAGGAACCCTGGGAAGACATCTAACTGATGGGGAGATCAGCTGAGACAGAGGAACTGCAACATTATCCGGAAAAGCACAGCAAATGGACTGAGGAGGGCAAAGCATAATGAGAGCTACACAGATCATCTGTACCATCACCCTGGACACCACAGCCTGCAATGCTTATGCAGGGCTGGGCACTGAGACACAGGCTCCAGAGGTCAGTCCAGGGAGAGGACTAAGATTAGCTGTGTGGAGACAGCCTGTGGGGCTAGAGAGTGGTGTGCCATGGGCTGGGGAGCTGAACACCACAGCTGAGGGAACCCAGGGGGAAGTCTGGGCCTGCAGGAGAAACACGGCACCATTGTTAGGTAGGGTGAGAGGAGGAGGGCTGGACTGCCATATGAATCACTTTCCCTGTACAGGTGCAGGTGGAACATCTCTGGCACAGGCTACAGCTGGTGAGAGGCCACTGTTCAGGCTATGGGAGCCTGGGTATTTCTTGTGCAGGCTACTGGTGGCTGAGCACCTCTTGTGTGGGCTAAGGGCAGTGGGGGGCTAAGTGTGATATGGTGCCTCTTGTGTGATATACAGGCTGCAGGGACAAACCACCGCAATCATCTCAGAAACCAGAAGGAGGTATGGACTGCCACCACTAGAGGTCTGTGAACAGTCTCCAACTGCAACCCCAGTCACCTCAAAAGTTGGCAAAAAAGAAAGCACTACAACCTAGACCACCCTTTGTTGCTCTCACTCCCGTGGGAAAAAACCTGCCTTGCTGCTGCCACTGCCAAACACTCTGGCAGCACCCACACATGCTTACTCACTGTGATCACTGTCAATTCCCAGGACCCTGCAAATAGGAGCACACTGTGCAGCACCTCCTGCATAGGCTAAGCAGGACAGGGTGCTTCTTGCACGGTTTACAGGTGGTGGGGGCAAACCACCAGTTATCTGTGACCCCCATCACCACTAGGTTCCATGAACAGGCACCACTTGTGGCCCCAGTCACTTCAGAGGGCACCACAAAGGAGGGCATTGCAACCAAACAATACCTGTTTTGCTCTTACTCCCCTGGGAACTCATATCCTGCCACTGCCACAGCCAAATGCTCTGATGCTCTGGGCATTTCCTAAATCTGCCTAAGTTTCATTACCACTTCCTAGGGCCCTGCAACTAGGAGTAGCCTGTGACACCTTCCTGCAGGTCCTTGCTACTGTCAAGATCCCAGCAACCAGGCACTGACTACTAGTCCTACCCATTGCCTCCTTCTCCCTGGAAACACACTCAGCATCCTGGGGATAACAGCATGCTCACACTGAAGAAAGAGACAACAAATATCCAAACTCCCATGCCAAAAATAAGTAGTAACCCTCCACAAAATACAAAGGGGCATTATTGCATGGAAATAGCCCTACAAGACTACAGTTTGGTTTCCCTAAACTCACATAAAAAGAAAAATATAAGCAAGATGAAGATGCTCAGGAACGATTCCTAGTTAAAAGAACAGGAGAATTCACATCAAGCAGCAAATAATGAAACAGGCCTCTGCAGTCTAATAGACACCAAGTTCAAAAGGGATATAGTGAAAATACTGAAGGAATGAGGGTGAATATAAGGAATTAAGAGTGGATATAAACAGTAATGCAGATTACATTAGAAAGGAACTAGAAAATGTAAGGAGAAATCAAGAAAAATGAGAAAATTCATTTGCAGAGATGCAAACTGAGCTTAAGGCACTAAAGAGCAGAATTAATAATGCAGAGGAACAAATTAGTGACTTGGAAGATAGAATAATGCAAATCACCCAATCTGGACAGCAGACAGAAAACCAAATTAAAAAAACATGAAAGTAATATAAGAGATCTATGGGATAGTATAAAGCAGGCCAATCTACACATAATAGGAATTCCAGAAGGAGAAAAAGAAGAAAAGGGGATTGAAAATATATTTGAAGAAATTATGTCAGAAAACATTCCAAATTTAAAGAAAATAGATATCAACATACAGGAAGCACAGAGGGCCCAAAAAAAGTTAAACCTTAACAGGCCCACACCAAGATATATTATAATAAAAATGGCAAAAGTTAAAGAGAGGATTCTAAAGGCAGCAAGAGAAACACAAAACATTAATTATAAGGGAAACTTTATAAGGTTATCAGCTGATTTCTCTACAAAAACACTACAGGCCAGAAGAAAGTGGCAAGATATATTCAAAGTTCCTAAAAAGGGGGAAAAAAAATGCAGCAAGTATATCATTTAAAATAGAAGGAGAAATAAAGATTTTCCCCCAAAAAACAAAAGCTAAAAGTATACAGCAATACTAAACCCGTTCTAAAAGAAATGCTGGAAGGGCTTCTCTAAATAAAAAAGAAGAAATAGGTTAGAGGAAATCACAGTTGGAAAGCAATCAGTTAAATAAGCCAGTATACAGATCTAAAAGGAAAAACGAACAAACAAAAACCTACTGTAAAAGTGACGATAAACACAAGGAACAGAAAATGGACAAACACGAAGATGTTAAAAAAGCACTTAAAAATCATAGACTGTGGGGAAGGAAAGTATGAAAATCTAGGCTCTTTTTTTAATAATGTGTTTGAGCCTATATGACCATCAGGCTAAAGCAATCGGATATAGGATGGGATTAACACACTTTAAAAAGAGGGCATCCACAAATAAAAACCAAACTTTACATTCACAAAAACCAAAAAGTAATTAGTTGAGGCTAGTCATATCTTTGGTGCTATATTACTATATTGAATTGGATTCTTTGCTTACTTCCGTTGAGTATTTCATTGACTCTCTGACTTGATGAATAATAATTCATTCATAATTTTTATTTTGCCTTACAACCACCCTTACTGTATTTTTCCACTTTCAAATATGCTTATTTTTTAGGTGAAATTTCTGAATGAAGGCAGAATAAGATATTGATGAGCAAGAGAGAAAGAGGGAGAGGGGGGAGGGACAGAGAGACAGAGAGGCAAAGACCAACAGAGCAAAGTTTGTATCCCTTTTCTGGAATGACAACCACATAGTTTTGACCTTTGAAATAAGTATAACAAAGTAAAACTTTGTTCTTTTACTCAGTCATGCTGGAGGTCAGCTTCTCTCAGAACAATATAATTACATATGTGTCGATCCAAATCCACATATCAAGATGAACTCTTTCTTTGACTATTTTTTATTATGGACATTTCCATTAATTTTACAGGCAGAGAGAATAGAATGATAGACCTCTAAACATGCATCATTCAGTTTAACCTTAACAATTTAAATTTTTTTTCAATTTCTCCCTTTTCCCTCCTTTCCTTTTTCTTTTTAAATTAAGAATTATTTCTAAGCAAACATAGTTTTTGCTCACTGTGTGACTATAAAAATTATGGTCATTTTCATAAATAATCTCAATGCCATTAGCATATCTTACAAAATTTATAATTCCTTAGTATGAATATATACAATAAATTCTTCGTAGAATTTCTTTAAATTTCCCCAGATGTCAGCACAAGATTACACTTAAAATGAGATTTTTGGGGGTCTCATGAAGGCATTGGCATTCCTGGCTTATTCAATAGCCAGAGTGAATCATTTTTTAATACCCACCTTATCTACATTATACAATTATTTTGGGGAACAATAATAAGATGAAACAAGTAGCAATAATGGCCAGAAAAAATGCAAAATGAGAATTTTGTCAAACTTCATATGTATGAAATTATGGCAGAAAATGTTTAAAACAATTTAAAAGAGAAGGAAAATGGATTAATAATTTTTAATTGCATTAAGTATAATTTTTGGAAAGAAGGGAAAACATATTCCTTTATATTGATCTTTGCATTAATTAATAAATAACATTGAAAATTTTGGTTTTGAGCCTTAACTTATACAAATTTGTCACTGACTTGTTTAAAATTGATCTTCATGTCCAGTAGCTACTATAGGAAGATTTGTCAATCTATTTTCTCTCCTTATTGGTCAAGAGTGTGTTTTTACTATTAACTTTAATTTTGAATTGCATTTATTTTTCAAATTATTCTTTCACGTGAATAACATATACAAATGGCTAAGAAAAGTCTTAAATATAAGTTTTATAAAAAATTATAAAAATCCTACTCGGGAATCTATTATCATGTTTTTTATTCCTGAAATATCTTTTTGTATTTTTCTTTTTCTACCACCCCAGGGCCAGGGACTAAATCCAAGCAGGGTCTGCCCATTGCAGCCAGTCAGGGTTTGAACTGGCTCCTCCAGAGAAAACCTGGATCCTTAACCCACTGTGCCACAGCAAGAACTCCAAAATATCTTAAAATACCAAAATACTTCCTCAATTTCAGTTGTGTTTATTAAAAGCTTCCAAAGTTATTTTTCCTCTACAAAAAATTATTAAAAATGCCTAAATGAAAGTGAACACTGACATTATTGGTTTGTTAATTCAGAATGAGTATGCAGTTCTTGATGAAAATAGTCAAAGAAATAAAATATTTCCCTTTTGAAGTCTTTGGCAGTATAAGATGGACATCTTTTGTCAGTTCTCCATGCATTCTTCTTTGAAATTTGAATCTACTTTTCTTTGGAGGCTTCCATTTCCTTACTTTTGTGGTTGCATAATTAATGGCCTACTGCACAATTTCCCTGCACTGGTTTTCAAAGAATGATTTCAAAGCTTGGTTTTTCACTGTGCATTTTTTAAGGCTGATTCTGGCTGTTTGTGAATATATTTTGCTTCTGATTAACCTCATTTAAAACTTACATAGGGAGAAAAAAGATAACTGATAAAAAGAAAAATTGCATACAGCTCTTGCAAAAAGAATTATATACATGCACTTGAAGTAAAATAATTATGATTTTTACTAACTTACTCTCAGAATGAACTCATGTAGCTAAGTCTCAGTACTGGGGCATGTCTGTAAAATTTCAACTTCTCAGTATTACCTTTCACGTAGAAATTCTTTGTATTAATGTTTATTATAGGATAATAATACAAATGTAATAAGTTGAAGCTTAAAGATATATTACTGAAATTAACCTCAGTAGTTGTTTAGAACCCAGGCTAACAAAAAATAATTTCTGATATTGTTTAGCATAGTTGGGTCATGGTGATAAAACAAAGCCGACTGACTTTGAGTCACTGTTGTTATTGTTTTCAATTTCCCCACAGTACCCACACTCTTACTGCCTTTATTCAAAGTAGACTGTTCTCACTATCCCCCTCTTGGCATGCAACTGAATGAGGATATGCAAGACTGCTCTTGTTTTTAACTGTAGAATTTGGAAAGGCTAAATCAGGGCAGCCACTATCTCTCTCATCAGCCCTTGCAAAATCCCTGTTGTCTCTAGTCTCTTGTGTGCTGAGTCCACTTCTCACTCTAAACCCAGATTTTGTAAAACGATTCTGTGCACAAATCCTGTGGTTGTTTCCTTCTGCCTTTAGAATAATGCCTTCAGTTCCTTAATGGGGTACAAAAGCTCTCCTGACTCCCCCCACACACCCCAAATCCCCACTCACTCCCCTTCACAATCTCTCTCACTGTCTGCAATGTCCCAGGGTCTTTCGCATCTATGGGCCCTTGCACACATTGCTCCTTTTTCTTAAATTTTTTATTTATTGATTGATTTTTTTATTTTTAAGGACACACCTATGGCATATGGAAGTTCCCAGACTAGGGGGTCAAATCAGAGCTGCAGCCACCAGCCTGCAATACAGCCACAAGAACGCAGGATCAAAGCCATGTCTGCAACCTATGCCACAGCTCATGGCAATGCCAGATCCTTAACCCACTGAATGAGGCCGGGGATCGAACCTACATCTTCATGGATACTAGTTGGTTCCATTAATGCTGAGCCACAACGAGAACTCTACTCCTATTTTTATTACTATTTTTTAACATTATTTGAAGTATAGTTAATTTATAATGTTGTATTAGTTTTAGGTGTACAGCAAAGGGATTGTTACATGTATATGTTATGTATATGTACATATATATGTAAATATATAATTACTATATAACATATATATGGTATATGTATATATGTATAATATTTATATTCTTTTTCAGATTTTTTACCCTTATAGGTTATTATAATCCTTGTGCTATGCAATAGGTCTTTGTTGTTCATCTTCTTTATATACAGTAGTATGTATATGTTAATCCCAAACTCCCCTTCTCCATTATCCTCTTAGGTAATCATAAATTGATTTTTTTATGTCCGAGTCTCTTTATGTTTTTTGGTTTTGTTTTTTTTTGGCCATTCCTATGGCATGGAGAAAGTTCCCAGGCCAGGAATCAAACCTGCATGCACCACAGCAGTGACAACACCAGACCCTTAGCCACTAGGCCTCTAGGGAACTCCCAGTCTTTTTCTATTTAACTAAGGTCATTTGTGTTAATTATTTTTACATTTCACACATAAATGACATCATACAATACTTGTTTTTCTCTGTCTGATTTAGTTCACATAATATGATAGTTTCTAGTTCCATCTCTGTTTCTGCAAATGGCATTTCATTCTTTTTTATGTCTGAGTAATATTATACACACACACACACAGACACATACACACACACACATATAAACGCACACACATATCTTTATCTGTTCATCTTTCAATGGACATTTATGTTATTTCTATATCTTGGCTATTGTGAATAGTGTTGCAGTGAACATAAGGGTGCATGTATCTTTTTTTGTTTGTTTGTTTTTTGTTTTTTTGCCTTTTCTAGGGCCACTCCTGCGGCATATGGAAATTCCCAGGCTAGGGGTCTAATCCAAGATGTAGCCACTGGCCTACACCAGAGCCACAGCAACGCGAGATCTGAGCTGCATCTGCGAGCTACACCACAGTCCATGGCAACTCTGGATCCTCAACCGACTGAGCAAGGCCAGGGATCAAACCCTCAACCTCATGATTCCTAGTCGGATTCGTTAACCACTGAGCCATGACAGGAACTCCACATGTATCTTTTTTAATTATAGTTTTCTCCAGATACTTGTCCAGAAATAGGATTATTGGATCATATGGTAGTTTTACATTTAGTTTTTTGAGGAATCTCCCTACTATTTTCCACAGAGGTTGTATCAATTTACATTCCCACCAACAGTGTAGGAGGGTTTCCTCTCTCCACACCCTCTCTGGCATTTGTTATTTGTAGACATTTTAATGATGGTCATTCTGACTGGTATGTGGTAATATCTCATTGCAGAGTTGATTGATTTGCGTTTTTCTAACAATTAGTGATACTGAGCATTTTTTCATGTGCCCATAGGTCATCTGTATGTCTTCTTTGGAGAAATGTTTATTTAGGTCTTCTGCCTATTTTTTGACTTGGTTCTTTATTTTTTTGATATCAAGCTGTATGAGCTGTTTGTATATTTTGAAAATTAATCCCTTGTCGGTTGCATTGTTTGCAAATATTTTCTTCCAGTCCATAGGTTATCTTTTCATTTTGTTTATGTTTTCTTTTGCTGTGCAAAAGCTTTTAAGATTAATTAGGTCCCATTTTTTAATTTTTATTTTTATTCCCATTACTCTAGGAGTTGGATCCAAAAATATATATTTCTGCTGTTTTTGTAAGAAAGTGTTCTGCCTATGTTTTCCTCTAGGAGTTTTATAGTACCCAGTCTTATATTTAGGTCTTTGTTCCATTTTGAGTTTATTTTCATATGCTATGTTAGAGAATCTTTGAATTTCATTCTTTTACATGTAGCTGTCCAGTTTTCTCAGCACCAGTTGAGACTCTATTTTTCCATTGTATATTCTTGCCTCTTCTGTCATAGATTGACAGCTTTCTACCCTGTTCTATTGATCCATATGTCTGTTTTTGTGTCAGTATCATACTTTTTAATTACTGTAGCTTTGTAGTATAGTCTGAAGTCAAGGTGCATGATTTCTCTAGTTCCATTCTTCTTTCTTAAAATTGTTTGGCTATTTGAAGTCTTTGTGTTTCCACACAAATTTAAACTGTTTTTGTTCTTGTTCTGGGGAAAATGTCATTGTTAATTTGATACTGATTGCAATGAATATATAGACTGCCTTGAGTATTTTGATCATTTTAACAATATTGCTTCTCCCAATCCAAGAACACAGTATATCTTTTCTTCTGTTCATATCATCTCCAAATTCTTTCATCAGCATCTTACAGTTTTCAGAATACAGGTCTTTTGCTTTCTTAGATAGGTTTATTCCTAGTTATTACATTATTTTTGATGTGATAGTAAATGGGATTATTTCCTTAATTTCTCTTCGGTTAGCTTATTGTTAGTGTGTAGAAATGCAACATATTCTGTATATTAATTTTGTATCCTACAACTTTACTGAATTCATTGATGAACTCTAGTGGTTTTCTGGTAGCATCTTCAGGATTTTCTATGTATAGCATCATGTCATCTGCAAAAAGTGACAGTTTTCTTTTTCAGCTTGGATTTCTTTTACTTCTTTTTCTTCTGATTGCTTTGACTAAGACTTATAAAAACATGTTGAGTAAAAATGGAGAAAGTGGAGCTCCTTGTTTTGTTATGGATCTTAGAAGAAATGCTTTTAGCTTTTCACCATTGAGAATGATGTTAGCTGTGGGTTTGTCTTTACTATGTTGATGTTAGTTCCTCTATGCCCACTTTCTACAGAGTTTTTAATCATAAATACATGTCAGATTTTATCTAAAGCATTTTCTGCACCTACTGAGAATATCAAATGGTTTTTACTCTTCATTTTGTTAATATGGTGTTTCACACTGATTTGTGGATATTGAAGAATCCTTGCGTCCCTAGAATAAATCCCACTCCATCATGATATATGATCACTTTACTGTGATATGTTCCTTTTTTTTTAAGTTAGGCAAAAAATACTTGTTTATCTGAGAATACTCCTGATATCTTCTAGGTCCACAGCTTTAGGGCCATTCTTGTTTCTCTTCAAAATCTCTGGTGTGAAGAATGCATCCATCATTGTCAGTAAATACTTTTGATTTGTTTTTTAAGTATTAAATTGGGATTCTATTGGTGCAAAACACATTTATATTTGTTACAAAATATTTCAAATGGTTTAAGCATGAAATGTTTAATGACATATTTAGATATATTTTAAATACATAAGACTCACCTATCTTGAAATGCTTTTTGCTATATTCTGGTTATAGCCAATAACTTGAGATCCCTTTCAACTTTCTATTTCTTGCTGTATTGTTTACACATTTTACGGTTTCCTCATCACTTTACACACACATAATATTCAGTGGCCAATATCTTAGAAATTTTAAAAATATTAATATATAATTTTCATTAATGTTAAATTTCTATCTTCAAATAATCCTTAAGTGAAGTCTAGTTTAAAAAATAAATTAGGCCTAAATGTGTTGAAAAATGATAAAATATTTCATACCTTAGCTATACTTACTCTCAAGTATTCATAAAAAACCCAATGTGTACAATGTACTTTGCCAAGGAATATATGCTGTATGATGTATGCCATGTGATATATTTACTGTGTATTAAATTCAGTTGTACAAGAAAATGTGACTGTGAACAAAGAGCTCACAGAATAGTGAAATTGAAAATCAGTAAGCAACTGTTGACATTGTAGTGTTGCTGCCACTTTTCCTGAAAAATATTTCTAGCATCCCACTGCTCCTATCAGGAAAATATCACTTGATGTACTTTCACACTGCCTAGGGTATATCTTATCACTATAGTGAACTCATTATATAATTCGCCAGAGTATGAGTTTCTTGAAGATGGGCATAAAAGATAAACTGATAATTTTCCCTCTCTGATTCCTAGAATCCAGTGCATTGTATATTAATTATATGATTGATGAATGTATTTATAAATAAATGGAAAGCACCCTATATCACATGAATTTTCTTAAAGAAGGTGCAATGTGTGTATTTAAATTTCTTTATGCATTGCTTCTATTAGTGCTTTCACAAATTTTGGAAAATTTACCGTAGTGTAAAGGATTATATTTTCCTAAAGAAATTTAAAAAAAAATTGCAAAAACTTTACCCTTTGGCTCTTAGAGTTTTGAGAACAATGATGAAGCTTTGTGATCAGGGCAGAAAAGAATCTGTTTTCCCTCTGATTGAGTGTTGACATTCCTATCAAGTTAAAGGATTGTTTTATCTGCATTTCAATCAGTAGGTCCAGTATTAGTCTTTATTCTTTTAATTGCAAGTTTTCTCAAGTTTTCTCAAGGTATAAATGTGGGGAAAATATTAAACAAATTTGAGAATAATTATTTTCAGTTATCTGTAGCAATTATTACAAAGAGTATGTTCAATTGCACACAATTTCTATGATTTAAAAATTTAAATTTTCATCACCTATGACATACAGTTGACAAATGCACTATATTGTAGCAGCAACTTCTCTACTTATAATAGTATAAAAATAATTTATAATTATGGAATAGAGAAAACATAGGCAAAACCATAAAAAGTTACTCATAAGTCAAAGGGTATATACTAACTTTTACATAGATAGACAATATAGAAGTATAGATGCATTTCTTCTTTTTATGCAATAGGCGTTTACTCTGAACACATCCAACACATTTCATGCAATGAGCATTAAGCTACAGATGTACAGTGTTGTTTCATTTTGATACTAAATCAATAGTTGATGTTTACTTTCAAAGTTTTGAGTGTAAATTGAGTATGCCACATTTATTTTCAGCAAATTGATTTTTATAATTATCCTTTAAATTTAAAATATTATTTCTACTTATCCTATATCACTTAATAATTTATAGATCATGATATCTCCTGAGATATCAAAAACTATTGATCTTTTCCTCATCAATTAGCAGAGAGGCACATACATAAAAACTTTTGCATGCATTATCAAGATATAATGCAAACATTGATATCCACTAATGAAAACCTGAAAGTCTTTGGAAATGAAGGCAGGTTAAAAACCCTGATTTCATACTTCCATAATATCTTCAATTAAACACTAGGCAAATGTATTAACTACATAATTTATATGTAATGTCTTTCCTTTATTACTATTTAATTATTCTGGAGAGATAGGCAACAGCCCTTAAGTAGTATTAACTAACTCTTAATTGATTTTATATGTACCCCAAGACAGATATTGTTACATAATAGTTCCCATACTCCAATAGGTTTAAATTATCATCATATTATACATTCATTTATGTATATGTACAGACATGAACATAAACATGCACACTCTATATGCCATGCTATGTTCAGTGATGATGGTAATATCCCATTAAAATTATTATGACCTCCAATGTTGGTAACACATATTAACCGGAAACAATGAAACTTCCCTTATGAGATAGTTCGGTCTTATAAGTGTTTTAGAATACAAGTAAAGTGCAAAGTTTCACTTGGCCCCTCAAATAAAAATGATGTAAACCCACAGATGACAGTTTAATGGGTTTAGGCAGGATGATGGAGCTATATAATATCTTGATAGATGGTGCTGGATCTCATGGATAGATTCAGTTACTGACTCTACAGATCAATAATGGCAATCGTGATGATGATTTACTGTTAGGAAAACATATTTTGGTGGTATCTAGGGTTTGTCTGACAATGCATATTCAAAAGACAGATTGAATGCCCTGAAATGTTAACCTTGTCATTGATGACTTTAGTATTTTTTTTTTGAAATTCATGGAAAAGTCTGGTTTTTATTTTTAAAATTACTGGGCTGAATAAAAAATATGTAGTTATATCAATTCTAGCTTAAGATTTTAGTATGTTTCAAAACATGACACTAAAGTTAAACTGCATTTCAATCAGAAGGTCCAGTATTAGCCTTTATTCTTTTAATTGCAAACTCACTATAGATTAGGAGATAAAATAGTTTCTCTACTTAGCTCATTACAGAAAGAAAAAAAAATTGCAGGATTTTCATTATAGTAAAATTTGAAAATGATATATTGTGTTTTAGTCAATGAGGGTGTCAGGACTGCATGAAGTTGGACACCATTGCATCTGTCAGGAAAGCAATCGATGACATCTTTGTTATAAGAAAATTATACTTTTCATTATGGAGATTGGCAAAAATGCAATTAATCAAATGTCAATTTCAAGGTGTTTGAGAGTTCCTCCTTCAACCAAAATAAGCAACAATAATATATTCAGAATTTATCCCCTCAAGTTTCCTATGATTTATTTTTGATATGTATCTAAATATTATATATAATTAATAGGTTATATGAATAATAGTTTAAATAAGCTGCATAGGAAAACTATCATTAGACATCACTATTAATTTTTCCTATGTCCATTGCTCTTCTCAAACAGTGGTACAGAGATGTGATTGAACATGTCTATCAGGGAGGATTTATATTTTTTCTGAAAAGCACTAGCAGGAGGCAATCTCTAAGTCCTGGGACCTCTATCAGCAAGCTATTTCTTTTTTCTTTTTTCTTTTTTTTTGTCTTTTTTTGCTATTTCTTGGGCCACTCCTGCGGCATATGGAGGTTCCCAGGCTAGGGGTCTAATCGGAGCTGTGGCCACCAGCCTACGCCAGAGCCACAGCAACACGGGATCCGAGCCGTGTCTGCAACCTACACCACAGCTCACGGAAACGCCGGATCGTTAACCCACTGAGCAAGGGCAGGGACCGAACCCGCAACCTCATGGTTCCTAGTCGTATTCATTAACCACTGCGCCACGACGGGAACTCCTAAGCTATTTCTTTATTTGTGCCTTTGTTTCCATAGCTGCAAAATGCCAGCCAATATAAGTAAGGGAACCAAATGTAAACTTCCAATGTCATCACAGTGATGAATGTCAACCTGCAAACGATATACTAAGATGTTTACATCATGTGTCGGGTTCCATTTGACATGATTTTAATAATTTTATTTTTTCCTAATAAAAATACTCAACACTATTACATTATTTTGTTATTGTTTTTGCTTCTTTTATAGAAATACAATTTTATGTTTTAGAATCTTTAGATAAGAATCTTTATTATGTTATACATAACCAATATCTGCAAGCTTAATTTCATGTAAAGATCCAGGTTTTGAATAAATCTTTTCTCTCTTATTCTCCTATTTAAGTCATTCTTTGACCCATCAAATATATATTTCATGGATTTTACACAATCTTTTTTTAAACTGTTCTTTACCACTTTGATGATTTCTCTGTCTTGCTTACTAGTTTTAATCATATCATCAGCCATGAAAATCATCCTTTGCCCATATCCTTAGATAATGTTCCCTTTGTAGTTTCACATACCAATTTTGAAAAGCCTGTTTAAATTTACCTCCCTGACTGTTCCATGTCTATACTGCATGCAGCTTACTGTGGTTGGAGAGTATATTCTCAATCCCCTTCATCTATGCATGCTCACTTTCTCTCCCATTCTTCTCTTTCTCTGTCTCTGTCTCTATTTTCCAAGCACCTATTTGCTTTTAAATTTATATACAATTTTTATACTCTAACTACTGTTTATTTCTACCTTCTATCCTAGAATGTGCATCCTTACAGGAGCTGGGATCTTTGCTGTTTTGTTCACAGATACATGCCAATCATCTAATATATTAAACACTTAAAGTTATCTGTTGAAAGAATGAATACTATATGCCCTTCAAAATTTAGGTTCTTATCTTCAGATTCTCCACATAAGATGGGCTTTACAGAAAATTGTTTTACATTAGGCCTATGGAGACAGGCAAAATCACATCTATTTTGTGTTTTTATGTGCATGTGTGTACGTTTGTGTGTGTTTGGCAAATAAAATATTGATTCATTTTTCTCTCTTGTTCTCACTTTCCATCCTGGATGGATATATTGTCACCGAAAACTTTCACAGAATAATTAGAATGGATTCTGGACAGCTGTTTCCCTTTGACTTCTCCTTGCTTTTGGATCATATCCTTTCCCAGAAACACATGGTTTCTGAGGGAGATGGAAGAGGAGTTTCTTTAAGCATATGAAGGCAAAATATAAATTTACTGTGTTTTAATTTTTACCTTAAAACACTTTTTAATTAAATTTCAGCTTTCAGTGTCAATGTAATATTGTAATTGCTTCAATCCCATTAATTTGATAAATCCCACTAAATTCTGTCCTACCTTAAAAATTGATTGTTTTCTGAACTTATAAAACTGTTATTTAATAAAGTAGTGAGGAGACATTTAGATCATAATTTTCACATTGGAGATGAGGAAACTGAGTCCCTGAAAGATTAGGTAACATGTCCAAGTTCACGGATATGAAGTACTTCATATTTTGAAATGGTTCCTAAGACTTATATTTTCAGAAGCTAATATAAAATACTTCATGCATGCAGGAAATTATACCTTCATGTCTCTTTTGGGAAAGGAAAAATTACAATTGAAAATATTTCTCATTCAGATAGCCTTGATTCTATTTGACATTTTAACTATACTCTCCTTATCCCATATAATGAATGGATTAAGTAATTACATTACTGTATAGATTCTATTAGCATAGGCAGACATTTGAATTTGGGAAACCAATTTGGCTGGTAAATTAAAAGAAGAAGTTAGTTGAAATAGCCTGAGGAAAATGAAAAATAGGATTTCTTTTACACTAAAGTCACAAGTGACAAAATTAGAAGTCTACATTTTTCTCTGTTAAAAAAAATTATCTCATTCACATTATAATATGTACTACTACATTTTATACAATTCACTGAAGAACATCATATTTTTCCTTCTTGTTACCTGATATTATAATTCTCTCTCTTTAATGTAGTTAATAAGAAGGAGATTTCATAGTTCTTTCTCATGTTCTTTATTAAAACACACCAGTACTTCGGAATGGAAGGTAGATGAATTACACCTTTTAGATTTTTTTTTCACCTATTACATGATAACAGAGTAGCCCAATGTGTCTGTTCGCTCTGTCACCACAGATGTGATGATCTGGGTCTCTATGTGCTTATAAAATATATTGTTTATTTGATAAGATACTCATTTGTAAAATGGAAACTGAAGCAAAGAGAGGTTTTTTTTTTAGATGTTTTAAAGTACCTAAATAATTATAAATGATGCTTATATTCCCAGTAAGAGATAATCATTGTGTCCTTAAAATAACTTAATGTAACAGGCTTAAAACAGTCTCTTCTGTCCTTTGAAAAATCATTACATCTTCATCATTTTGGTTTCTTAGTACATCAAATGAAGGGAACACAGTCAATGAAAGCTCAGACATATGTGTGATGCACATGTAATGCCAAAGCTACAAGTATCCACATTAAAAATTACGTTTAGCTACTTTGGAATATATAAAGACTATAACTAAGAAAACACCTCCAGGGTCTAATAATAGCCATCATTTAGTATACATTAACTCTGTGTTTCCCTAATAACTTATTTTGTCCTCAAACCATCTGTATTAGGAATTGAGAATTACCAAAGTTTAATATTGTGACGTGGCTAGTCTGCATCCAGGAAGTCTGAATCCAAAACTTATTTCCTAATGGCTTGCTATGAAGGGCAACTAGAAACTGTAATGGGGCTAAATAATTAACACTGCAGCTCAATAAACATTTTTATGTCTACTCTAATGTCTCCTTTTTTTCAAAGAATTTTGTCTGAGTTTCACAGGGGTAAAACCATTTCAGAAATAAAATGATGCTGATTCAATTGTTCAGGGAGTTGTTGCAAGTACATTTTTTTTAATCCATACAAAAAAGCATAAATAATTGTATTAGTATATTCTGATTAACAGCATTATTCAGTAATGCCTTGACTAACACAATTTTTTAACTAGTCAAGCATAAAACATTACAGATGATAACCAACATGGAAAAAAAAACCACTTTCTTTAGTTTATAAGATGCTTTCGAATGTTCAATTTTGTCTGAAATTATGTAAAAATTCTGTTGAAAAATACTGAATATTTGGTAATCTCAACAGATCAATTAACCTAATTACATTAAGAATTAGTTGTTTAGCCATTTTAGGAGTTACTTCAAGCACAGATTTGTTTAAAACAGGTTTTTAATTAGATCTGTTTCTAAGACATGAAATCCAGGGTAGTAAAACAAGTCAAGATTTTGAAGCTAACCAAACACGCTAATAATAAGAACTCTCATATTAGGTAAACTGAATTATTCAGATATAATCAATAGTGTCTGAAATTCCAAATTCCTTAGAGCAATAGCAATATGATATTATGTTCAAATGTCTGGAAGGCTTCACTGCATCTCTCTACTCTGGTTATTGCATTCTTGACACCTAGATGGCATTTTTCTTAGAGCAAGCAAATGGTCTACCTTGAAGGAAAGGATAGACTTGAGTTATTTATACAACATGTAAACAACTTCAAGTATACGTGTAATTGATGGTGGGCTACTTGCACCCTCTAGACATTTAAAAAATATTTCTCTTATGTACATTTTACAGTGCTTTTTTTTAATGTGTCACCAAAAGAATTAAATACATTGCTTTTTAAAAACGCATTCATTTTTAAAGTGCATTCAGAATCAGATCCCTTTTCCTTTACCCTTGTGATTCTCCTTAAGTAGTTCTGGGGTGTGAGTCAGGAGTCTGCATTATTAAATCACAGGCAGGTGATTACAGGTGAATCAGGAATTGTACTCAAGAAACACTGATAGTATCTGTGATTTCCAACACACATAACTATAAATTTCTACGATGCCTTGTTACTGAGAGTCACTTAGATTGGATGATATGCTAAAATACATTTATGCTGATTTTTGGAGGGGTTGAGTTGATTGAAGACTTAGTAATCTGTTGAGGAAAGTTCTTTGACTTGATCCTGATTTTCACCTTTGATATGTATCTATATGTTAAAAAATAAAAATATTTGGCAATTTGGGTCTATTTACTTTGTGTTCACAATATTGGATTAAAAAAAGAGAGAGAGAATCTGACTTGCCTCAGGACTAAGTGAAGAAGGGGAAATTTATAGGAAAAAATGGAAGTGTTAGGCAAGGAAGATTGTCCCTAAGCTTTATTCACAAGGCTGAGCCTGGAAGGGAATAATTGAAACTGGGAAACTTAAAGGAAAGTGAAACTCAGGACAGATTTATACCCAAGGTGATATCATGATCCTAGAGATTTTGCTTACATAGTCCTGGCTCAAGTGAATAGGGTAGAAATTGTTACTCAGTTTCCTTAAAGTTCTTAGATTTTATAAATTTTCTGTACATCCCAGCAGCATGACTTCTTAGGAAGTAAAATAAGTTTCTCTGTAAAGCAAAGTAAAACTGGGGAGGGGATAAAGTCCAAGACAGCCCTGTCGAATTTTCTAACTTTCTGCAGTTCTAGCGTGTCTCAAAACAAGGAGAGATAGAAGAGAGGTAGAATGGGAGGAGGGAGGGAGATGTGGGGCATAGAGAGAGAGAGAGAGAGGGAGAGCATTTAATGGCAGAAGCTGAAGGATGCTTCTGAGACTGACACTGATTTATATCCAAAGATTGGGTATAAAAAGGAACTCCTCAGATGATGCTTGAACAATGGAAGATAAATGAACGGTAGTAAATATATCTTTTTAATACCTCATACTGCCCAAATATATTTAGTCTCCTTTAGTCTTATTTAAAATGCAGAGGCTCAAGATGCTATAAATTAAAAGATCTGTAGTGTTCACTACATGGTAAAATTGAGCTTCAAACAAAAATGGATTAATCTTCCAAAGAATAAAGATGATAATATGTATCAAACACCTTAAATTATGTCTGGCAAGATTCATAATTGTTTCCAGAAAAATTCATAAAGAGTGAGCAAATATGTTAAAGAATGGTATTGACAGTGAAGCTATGATTACAGATACACTTTTCATTTCTTTATTATTTCAAACAATAGTCATTGAATTCTTATCTGTCTAAAAGGTTATAGACTCTGGGGTAATGAGTGAAGTCAGGTGAGACATGCTCTCTAAGAGATTACACCAGAGGGGAGGAAATGCAGAAAAAAAATAAACAAGTAAAAATCAGATGGTTACAAAGGCAGTGAAGAGAATTTAAAATGAAGTCATATTTTAAAGAGTGATGGGGAGAGTATTCTAGTGAGATGGTAAAGGAAACACCTCTGATATAATTGTCAGATTTTGCTTCATAAAATACATCCCCAAATTTAGTGGATTAAAACCACAGCCTACCATTTTTCTCCCAAATTTATGTGTCTGTCTGTTTTGTGTGTGTGTGTGTGTGTGTGTGTGTGTGTGTGTGTGTGTGTGTGGTCCGTGCTTTCCTATGTATTTTCCATCGGTTAGAGCATTGGCTGGAGAATGGATTATCTTGAATGGTCTTTCTCATTTGTGTGGAGATTGGTGGGCTGTTAGTGAAGGTAAGAGGGAAGACTGGTTCACATGCTTCTCATTCTCTAATAAGCTATTCTAATTTTGTTTACACGTGATAGAATAGTCAAAATTTTTCTGTCTAAAGAGGGAGTTCCAAGCGCAATTAGAAAACTCTACTTGTATCACATTTGTTACTACTTCATCAGCAAGTGTCATGGCCAAATCAAACACAGTGGGAAGGCACTCACAAAGGAAATGGGAAATTAGAGGGGAAGTTTTGTTTTGGGCGTGGTCCAACATGACAGAATAGGAGGTACCTAAGTTTTCCTCTTCCTACAGATCTGCTGAACCTACAAGTACACGTCGATCAATCTCCCTGAGAGAAATCCGGAAAATAACTGAATGGCTTTTATACATCAGTTGACAGAGAACATACCCACACTGAAGCAGATCAGAGCTGAGGTACAATCTGGTCATAAACAACACGTTGGGTGTAGACCCTTACAATTGGGAGGGAATCTAAAACTCCATTTCTCCCTGAGGAATAAAAAGTTTGGACAACACATGTAGAAATCAAACTTATTTTTATCACACCTTTTTAAAAAAACTTGATTCAAATATAGCTGACTTACCAAGTTGTATTAATTTCATGTGTATAGCAAAGTGAATCCATTCCTTTTCAGATTCTTTTCCCATATAGGTTACCACATAATGCTGAGTAAATTTCCACGTGCTATATGCATTGTAGTCCCCATTACTCATCTTTTCTATATATAGTAGTGTGTATATATCAATTCCAACCCCCTAATCTTTCCCTCCCCCAAGTTTCCCCTTTGGTAAACATAAGTTTGGAAGCCAAAATTTTAAGGATCTCACTTGAGGTATGGGCTCCCAAAACACCCAGCTCTGAGAGCCAATAGTAAACAAAGCAGCAGATTTCAAGTGTGCACAGAAGTCATTCCAGTAACTATCCCCTCCAGGATCAATGTGGAGAGAGGGAGAAAGCAAAAATGTCCATCTCCTAGTTTTCCCATGGAAGTTGTTGGCAACTTTATGAGCACCTGCCTGAGGGTCCAGCTTCTAAATAGCCTACATCTGAGAGCTGGTTAGGATGTTCCTGGCAGACTGAAAGATAAATTGGTGAGTGCTTCCCTTGCCTTCTACCTATCTTGATATAACAATAAAACTAGGTAACTAGTTTCTCCCTGGAAGGAACTTTCTCTCATATCTAGCATCCTAACTTACAAGGCCGCCACCAGAGGAATGTACTTCCATCTTACTTACCTCTAAGAGCCAATGGGCTTGGCACTCACAAGATCCACCAGGCCATGGTTAACAAAGAGGCAGTTTTTAAATGTGCGTGTGAGCACCTCAGGCAGCTCTGTGTACATGTCCTACAAATGTACATGTAACACTCCATCCAACAGCAGCAGAATTTATACTGTTCTCAAGTACACATGGAATATTCTCCAGGATAGATCATATGTCAGGCCACAAAAGTATTAGACAATTAAAGAATACCTAAATCATATCAAATATCTTTTCCAATGATGATATTGTGAAACTAGAAATCAATAATAGGAAAAATGGAAAATCCACAAATATGCAGGCACTAAACAACATGCTCCTGAACAACCCAGTGATTCAAAGAGCAATCAAAAGTGATAACAAAAAATAACTTTAGAGAAATTAAAATGGAAACACCATATGCCAAACTTATGGGATGCAGCAAAAGCAATTCTAAGAGGAAAGTTTATAATGATAAACATACTCATAAAAGTCTCAGATAAATAATTTAACTTTGTACTTCAAGGAATTATAAAAAAAGAAGATCAATCTAGGTGAAAAGTATATAGAAGAAAGGAAGTTACAGATTTCAGAGAAGATATAAATGAAATAGAGATAAAACAATAGAAAATATCAGTGAAACTGACAGCTTAGTTTTTTTTTAAGGTAAAATGTATGACTCTTTAGTTAGACTAACAAGAACAAAATAGGGGAAAAAAAGCAAATAAATAAAATCAGAAATGAAAGATGGGACATTAACAATGATGCAAAAAAAATACTAAGAATCATAAGAAATTACTATGAACATTATACACTAACAAATTGGATAACCTAGAGGAAATGGATATACTCATAGAAAAATACAACCTATGAAGACTGAATCGTGAAGAAACAGAAAATCTCCAAAGAGCTATTATGAGTAAGGAGATTGAATCAATAACCAAAAACTTCACAGGAAAGAGAATTTTAGGAACAAAAGGCTTTGCAGGTGAATTCTATCAAACATTTCAAGAAAGACTAAAACAAATCCTTCTAAAAATCTTCCTTAAGATGCAAACTATTGCATTTGAAATGGATAAGCAATGAGATCCTGTTATATAGCAATGGAAACTATATCTAGTCACTTGTGAAGGAGCATTATGGAGGATAATGTGAGAAAAATAATGTATATATGTATGTGTGACTGGGTCACATTTCTGTATAGTAGAAAATTGACAGAACACCGTAAAACAACTATAATGGAAAAAATAAAAGTAATTTTAAAAAAACTTCCTGAAAAGAAGAGGGAATGCTTTCAAACACATTTTGCAGGGTCAGCATCACCCTGGTAATAAAGCCAGATAAAAGCACCACATGAAAAGAAAACTTCAGGCTAATTTCCCTGAGGAATATATATATATATATATATTCCTCAAAAATATTAGCAAAGCAAATTCAACAGCACATCCAAAGGACCATTCATCATGATTAAAGGAAATTCATTTCCAAGATGCAAAGATGCTTCAACAAATGCAAATCAATAAATATGATACACCACTTTAACAAATGAAAGATAAAAATTATATGACCATCTCAATAGATGCAGAAAGAGGCATCTGACAAAATTCAATATCTCATAAAAAGGCTCAACAAAGTGGGTATAGAGGAAATGTATCCCAACAAAAGAAAGTTTATATAAGACAAATTCACAGCTAATATCATAATCAATGATGAAAAGCTGTGAGATTTCCCCCTAAGATTGGAAACATGACAAGGATGCCCATTCTTCCAACTTCTACTCAACAGAGCTCTGAAAGTCCTAGCAGCACAATTAGGCAAGAAAAAGAAATAATATATATATATATATACCACTTTTTCTTTATCTACTCCTCTGTCAATGGACCTTTAGATTTATTCTATGTTTTGGCTATTGTAAATAATGATGCAATTAACATTGGGGTGCACATATCTTTTGGAATTACGGTTTTCTCCAAATATATGCCCAGAAATGGGATTGCTAGGTCATATAGTAGTTTTATTTTTAGTTTTTTGAGGACCTTCCAAGTTTTTTTCCATAGTGGTTGTACTAATTTACATTTCCGCCAATAATGTAGGAGGGTTTCTTTTTCTGTGCAGCCTCTCCAGCATTTATTGTTTGTAAATTTTTTGGATGATGGTCATTCTGACCAGTGTGAAGTGATACCTCATGGTAGTTTTGATTCGTACTTACTTAATAATTAGTGATGTTGAGCATTTTTTCATACATTTTATGGCTGTCTGTCTTCATTTCAGAAATGTCTATTTAAATCTTCTCATTTTTTATTGCATTGCGTTTTTTTTTTATGTTGAGCTGTATGAGTTGTTTGTATATTTAGGAAATTTACTCCTTGTCATTCAATTAATTTGCATATATTTTATCCCATTCTATGGATTGTAAAGTGAAAATTTTAGGGGTGAACATTCCACATGATAATAAGATTTTAGCAGTGAAATGAGTTTTGGTCACTGACATAAAATTAAAGTCCTAATATTGGACAGACAGTCCACATGGAATTTGGTATTCCAGAATAAGGACAATTGAAGTGAGAAAGTCTTTCAAGTAAGTGTCCAAGTTCTCAGTGAATGAAGAAATAGGATCAAAAAGTTGATGTGTACTATATGTATTTTTGAGTAACTATGCTCCTATTTCACCTTGTGGAAATAACATATTAGACATAATAGGATGACTTGGCACCTCTAATTTGTTTATTTTTTTCACTTGGTGAGAAATGTTTAAGGTACAATTCAGAACGCTAGAAACACTTATAATGATAAGCCTTCTGCATCTTAAAGTTAGATGGCAAGAATTTTTCTATTTCATTATGTGATGTGCAGTAAAATTTTGCACAGTGTTTTAATGGCAATTTGCATCAGAAAGGAAACAATGGGAATACGTTAATTGGTCTGAGAATTATTTCTCTAAGTAACCACATTCATTTCCATTTTAGAGCAAGGCTCCAAAACTAAAATTCAAGCTTACTATATTCAGTTATGTCCTAGGTGACCTTGTTTAATGCTTGGTTATAATTACACTGAATAATCAATGGGAAAACAGGAAACTTCAAAGGCTAATGAATAGAATACTCCATGGTATTTAAGGTAAAAAATGACTAGCTTTTCATTTTTTTCTTCGTCCTTTTTGAAAAACTAATTCCCACCTTTTACCTTGCATGAACTCGTACTGGGATATGTGCTATTCTCTTGACCATCTAGGTTAGTTCCATTAAAAACTCCATTGCTCACAAAGATAGAATTGCACTTTTCATCCATCACTTATCACTATTGATTTTAAAACAACTTTGCTCTGATGCAGGATGTTTTTATGCTTCATCAAAACAGAAATCCAGGTCAAAATGATAGCTCATAGTATTTTCTGTTAGAACAATTAATGGCCTCTGATCATTTCTACTGGCCTCTTTTGCTAATCTAATATTAATGATAAAATTTTAAGAATTATCAGCTCTCATTTGTACTAAAAGTCTCCTTTGACAAACTGTGATATTTGGGCAATTTCTAAAAAAAAAAAAAAAAAGATTTTAAAGAAAATATGGGCCAAAGAAAATTAAAGGTTTAACAACATACTCAAAATTCTCCATAAAATATATTTTCTTTGCTCTTAAAACAATAGAGCTAAAGGACAGTTGCTTGCTTCATGATGTTTACTGAATAGAAAAAATTGAACATCTTGACTAATTCAAGTATTTCTGTGCAAATGAGTGACATAGAAAACAAAGACAAGAATTTTCCACTGCGTATTTCAGAAAACACTAAATCCACAGAACATTCTGTAACATCTCTGTTAATGTAACAATATAAAAGGAAGTTTAAAATGAACAACAAAAAAGACAATCTATTTGGCATATTATAAGTACCATGTGAAAATCTGGAGTTTGATTCACGAGGTTTTTAACTATCACTGCAGAATATTTGGTTTTTAGACATTCTTTTGGTTCCCCATCAAGTTTCTGGCACCATGCACTCCTGCTCTCATATCCATTAAGACTGTTTCTCAAAAAAAAAAACAAAAACAAAAAACCAAAAACAAAAGGCTGTTTCTCCCCCTTTCTCCATTTTCCCCAATCTAGTCATTCATTTAATATGTACTTATTGAGCGTCTGCTTTTTGGCATTGTGCTAAGCACCACACTAGATATTATAATTCTTTGAAAATGCAGTGTCTTCATTTGCCTGGACATGGTCAGCTTCTACTAAAGAAGTCGTGGAGAGACATCACTGATCTTCTTCCTCTGATAATCATATAACACAGAACCTGAGAACTCAAGAGATTGAAAAAGAAAATGGCTTCGTGATGTATCAACTTGGCTGTGATAAAGTACATTTTCTGTGATTTCCTTTCCTATATATTTCTGGTGAGGGTGGGTTACAGGAGAGACTCTTGTGAGAGATTTGGAGGATGGCAGTGAAGTGGCAGCTGCTGTGTAGTCCTCATATCTTGTTGCTGATCTTCTAACTCCTCTCTTTCATGTAAGGCCTTGGTCAAGCCTGCAATGGCTTCATCTTCCCCTCATTCCTTCTCTGGTTTCACCAATTGCTAAGTGAGTGTGTTAGCTCTGTGATAGAGCCCAGCTTCTGTAGAAGATTCATGTCACTGAGGGCAGAGACAACAGCAAATGATATAAATGTTAGCTTCTCCTCATGGGCTTGTGCCTTGCGTTCCACTTAGTTCTTGCTTTCACCCTGACATCTATCCTCCCCTCCCTGCTGCCTGCCCCTGTGTACCTCAAGATCCAGCATCAGACACACAGAAAACAGATTTATAGATATTGCTTAACTAGTTTTAGATAGGGTCTAAAATTAGTGCAGAGGTCAAATATCTGAAACAGATCTCTCTCTCCCTCTCTGAAACAAAATATTCAAACATTGCTGACAAGAATACAACATTTTAGAACTCCTACAAAAGAAATGTTTTAATATAAGTTAAAACAAATATCCATTTACATATGGATTCAGAAATTTCATTATTTATTTATTTATTTATTCATTGTCTTTTGTCTTTTTAGGGTCACACCTGCAGGATATGGAGGTTCCCAGGCTGGGGGTCTAATCGGAGCTGTAGCTGCTGGCCTAGGCCACAGCCACAGCAATGCTAGATCTTAGTCGTGTCTGCAACCTCACCACAGCTCATGGCAATGCCAGATCCTCAAACCACTGAGCGAGGCCAGGGATGGAAACTGCAACCTTATGGTTCCTAGTTGGATTTGTTTCCACCGTGCCATGACAGGAACTCCATAAATGTCGCTTTTTAGAACAAAAAAACTCAAACTATATGAAAATAAGCATGCACTAGATTATTGCTGCATTGTTTACAAGTACAAGACACCAGAGGAAAATATTTTCACAAACATAGGACCGTGGCTGAATAAAGTATGATATAATCACCCTTTGGACTCTATGCAGTTATTAGAAAAACGGAGGAAGATGTATATTAATTGATGAGAAAGGATTTCAACTAGTAATATTAGGTGAGAAAAAATAAAACAGCAGAATGTATACTGCATGCTATCATTTGCATAAGAAAGAAGAGGAAATAGGAAATGATTTACCTTTTAAAAATCAAAACCTAAGAATGGTGGTTCTAAAACTTCTCAACTTTCCTTTCTTTTGGTATAGTTTTTACATTTAGATGCACATTAAGGTTTTATATAGTCAATAAAATAAAATAAATGAGGTTGGAGAAAAATCTTTAAAATGGAAAACAAATTAACCTAACTCCTCTATTTCAAACAAATTGTACAATCAGAATGAGGAGGGGAACAAAGAAATAACCCAAGTAACTTGTAAATATGTTATCACAGTATTTTGTCTATCACGCCTTCAGTATAAAGACAAAAAATAATTTAAGGTTCTGAAATCTAGTTAGCAAGATTTCTGTATTGGTGTGATTTAGTAAGTTTAAAAGCATTTTTTATGTATTCCAAGACTGACAAATGAGATTATATATTGTGGACAATTGTAGCAAGGTGATTTGCTGATGGAAAAGGGAATAACAGTACAGAAAAGGATGGGGGTACTACAGTAGATCTTCCAGTGTGGAATTGGAAGTATCAGCTTGTATGTCTTAGATTTCCACCTAACAAAAGTCGTCCATCTTACCCTTACTTTTGAATAATTTGCTGATGAAATCTGCTGAACAATTCTGAAAACATTATAACTATTGGGATTCGTTTTTCTTTACTAGCATGTTCATCTCTCAACGTAAAAATTGAAAATTCTATAAATAATGAACTAAGCTTTCTTAGTGTATGTGGACATTGGAAAGAGAAACTTCTTTGTGACCATTTTGTCTTTTATTAGGAGGAGAGTTATTACAGTGATATTTCCTTCCAATTTATTACCATCATCCAGGCAGACTGACAGCAAGGTTGCTGCTGAAGCCTTACCTTTGAGGGTTAATACTGAATCATCATTCTTATAGGCCTCATCCTCATTAGATCAATAATGCAAAAGGTCTAATGTAATGCCAAAGGACTTGAATTTATCAAACTGGAAATATCTTGTGGTTGCTTGTCAGAGTCACCGCCCTCATACCACAATTTAAAAAGTAATACTGAAAAAAGTTTATTGAATCAATCTATAGGAGATTTTATGAGCCAAGTTAGCTTATAGTTTGGGGGGGAATTTATAGATAATTGGTTAGTAGAATAAAATATAATAAATGTAAAATTATTGTGCTATTGATATTGTAAATGCCATAGATAAATCTCAAAATAATTTTGTTCAATTCAATATACCAGACTTCTCCTCTTCCACAAAAGAATAGATTCTATTTATGTCAAAATTTATTCCATTTATATAAAACCCAAGAAAGTGTAAAATAATCTCTGGTAATAGTAGATTAGCGGTTATTTGGGGATGGTAAGGTGAGGTGGAGATAAGAAGGAAGAAGGGATTTCAAAGTAGCAAGAGAAAATCTGGGGAGGTAATGACATGTTCACCATCTTAATTACAGTATGTTCTCACAGAGGCATGTATTTATCAAGCTTATTAAATGCTACACTTTTCACTCGTGCAGTTTACTTTATGCCAATTAAATATCAAGAAATCTCTTAAAGGAGATCTCTTGTGGTTCAGTGGGTTAATGATCCAGCTTTGCCACTGCAGTGGCTGGGGTTGCCATGGCATGGGTTTGATCCCTGGCCTTGGGACTTCCACAGAAAGAAAGAAGGAAGGAAGGAAAAAAGGAAGGAAGGAAGGAAGGAAAGAAGAAAGGAGCAAGTAAGCAAGCTATTTAAAACAATGTTATTGGAGTTCCAGTTGTGGCGCAGTGGAAACGAGTCTGACTAGGAGTCATGAGGTTGTGGGTTTGATCCCTGGCCTTGCTCAGTATGTTAAGGATGCGGCGTTACCGTGAGCGGTGGGGTAGGTCGCAGACGCAGCTTGGATCTGTAGTTGCTGTGACTGTAGCATAGGCCAGTGGTTATAGCTCTGATTAGACCCCTGGCCTGGGGGTCTGCACCTCCATATGCCGAGGTGCAGCCCTAAAAAGCCAAAAAGCCAAAAAACAAACAAACAAAAAGACTATTATGTTGTCTCCTCAACTTCTGCTGAGAACTGCTGCAAGTGAGAAACTACATTTTTAGATGTTTGTTGGGGGTTTTCTGCACTCTTCTATCTCACCTTCTCTTCCCAAAACAAGATTCTTGGCCTTTCCAGAGATGGTCTTAGAGAAGGGAGGAAGGGAAAGAAAACTCAAAAGATTTTAGTGAACAGGTATCATCTTAAATCGTCTTTGGGCTTTTGTGGTCTGTGGTCCCATGTCCTATGCCTGGCCCTTCAATCACAGCTCTCTCAATGCTGACTGTGCCCAGCTTTTACCTGCATACTTCCAAACCCCCTTCTACTTTGACATCTGAAGACTGACCCCATCTCCTTCTTCTGAGGACATCATGATCTCTGGCAGAATTCATCAGAAACTAGAAACCTTGTAGCATTCAAATATCTTTGACCAGCTTGAGAGAAGAGCAGTGGTTTATTCCCACAATCCCACTCTTGTCAGGCCCTCACCCTCATATTTGTCAGGCATGGGTCAGACATCAGTTCCCAAAGTTTCCAATGGCAGGGGAATGATGGTAAACTTTCAAGTGTTGCAGCATCCTGAAGGTGTGGAATAGGGGTCTGCGTTCTCCACCATGTTGCAGGTTGAAATTTTGGAACAGCTCTTTTCAATTACACCCTACTCATAAAATTTTACAGACAAATATGACCCGTTTATCTGTTAGATATGGGTGACTCCTCTAACCTGTTCTCAGTCACCTACTATAAAATGTCTCCTTGGAGGGATGTCTTTCAAGCTACTTTGGAATGTAATATCTATTAATTTTATTTCTCAGATAAAACTGAGTTAGGAAACTTTCTTTTAACAAGCTGTTACAGATTTACTAGTCAGGAATATTATTAAATATTTACATTGTACCAGATTCTACAGAATATAGATGATAATAAACATATTATATCCTCAAATACCATTTATAGACTCTAATATAGGACAGCAGTATATGGATACATGCGTACAATTCAGATAGGAAGTGGTAAGCAACAAAATAGATGCAAGTAAAGTAGTTTGGAAAATTAAAGATGCAAACAACTCTATATTCTGCATTTGTAGGACTCAGGACACTGGAGATAGTGGGGAAAATCTATTTGAGGAAAAGATGATTGAAACTAGAGAGTCTGATACTTCATAAGAAAAATAGCCCTCCATCACTGGTTATTTAATATAATAATTCAATTTTAAAACCTCAGAACTCATGACTTATGGTTATTTGGTTATCCAAATATCTATTAGTATGTTTCTGAATATATTTGAAGTGAGAAAATTGAAATATTTATGTGCACATTAAATTCTAAAAATATAACAAATCACAGAGTTTTGTTTACAGTTTGTTAGAGAATAGATTACCTCCTATGCTTCCTGGCTACTTTCGTATTGATTAGAAATGTAATAGCCAGATAGAAATTACTTACACTTTGTAATTACCTTTAATAATAAGGTTTTTTTTTTTGTATTCTATGACCAACATATCAATATCTAATTCTGATAAAAAATGTTTTTGTTATAAAAAGTAGACACTCTTCAGATGTTAAAAAACAAAAAAAGGAAAGGGCAACATAATATAATGAATCTTATATATAATGAAATTTTCTCTTGTTTAGATGATTATTTGAGGATGTTTATGAAATGGAAATGTGTAAATCAAGTTTGAGATACAAGATACTTTTAGGGCAAGAATTTTTTTTGGTAACATTTGCAAGTTGTGAAGGGTGGTGGCTAGTAGCAGGTGGCAGAGTAAATGATCTCTTTGGGCACTTGCTCAGAGTACAATAGAGTACATATTGCATATATGCATATTGCATACATGGGGAAAATAAGCCATTGAGTGTGTGTGTGTGTGTGTGTGTGTGTGTGTGTGTGTGCTTATGTTCCTGTGTATCTGTGTAAACATATTCTTTCATGCCCCAACCAGAGGCAGTGGTGGTTTCCCTGGAGACTCATTACCTCTTTTTGAGCCATTCAAACTGTCTTCCTATGGAGCACAGGCAAAGTTATTATGTAAATTTGATTTTGCTCTTTATGCCATTATCAAACACATTCTAACAGCTTCTTCCTCTTTCAAGCCTCACACAGTCCTTTTGTTTCAAAGGAAGACATAGAGAAGCAGTAAAATTAAATTCACAGATTCAGTGGCAGTAAAAAGTGACGATGATGACTGTGTAAGTACCAAAAGTCAGATACTGCTTATACAGCAAATTTACTTGAAAATAATTGTATCAAAGCTATCAATAGAATTGCCATGCTAATTGAAGCACTTGAAAGTTTGTTTTTTTGTTTTGCTTTTCAGGGCCACATGTGTGGCATATGCAAGTTCTCAGGCTAGGGGTTGAATTGGTGCTAAAAACTATGGCCTACGCCACTGCCACAGCAACTCAGGATCCGAGGCACATCTGTGACCTACACCAGCGTTCAATACAACGCTGGATCCCTAACACACTGAGTGAGGCCAGGGATCGAACCTGTAGACTCATGGATATTGAAAGATTAATTATATCTTTAACAGGTAAACATATGATTAGTGAATTTGACAAACCTTTGACATTTGCGATAGTACACAAAATATGATGCAGCATTTTGCTTTAGAGTATTTATAAAGTGTTTTAAATTAGTGAGAATTTAAATTTTAAAATTTCTGATCTTTCCGAAAGATAATATATTTTTATTGTTCTTCACGGTTTAAAAACATTTTCACAAGTTTTTCTGGTTATTATTTTTTAAGAGAGTGCTAAAATATGCAGAAAAAAAGAGGTCATTATCTAATTGTCTTCTAACACATCCTTTTACTTTTCTAAAATATTTTATGCATATTATGATTATATTCAGATATGAGATAGAGCTACTTCGAATAAGTGGCCACATGATAAATCTTAAAAAAAAAAAAAAAAACAGGCAAAAATTAAATGAAAACCATAAATTTGTCTAAACAACTATTGTACATTAATTAAAAGGAAATTCATTATTAGTAGGGAATTAAAATATATGGTAATAAAATAACCTCACAAAACTACAAATGAAATTATCCTGGAAGTTCCACCTTGACCATAAAATGAAAGAATGTACTCATTAATCAAATGTACTGCTTGACCTACTAGGATTTATTTAAGAAGTGTAAACATTGCCTCCTTTCCCAAGAAATTCAAATTCTAATTGCTGAACACAGTCTAATAAATAAACATGAGCAATACAGATTCAATTAAGACCTAAATTGTGCCGATCCAAGATCCTAGCATAAGAGAGAGAAGAATGTGTGCTCAGACCTAGAAGGCAGAAGCTGACCTGGTTTTTAAAGATCAGTACTAGCAGGAAAAGAAAAAAAAATGAAGAAGGTGAGATGATTCATGAATAAATGCACAAAAATGGGAAACTATGCAACACAGTGAAGACATCGATAGGCCTACAAAAAATTATTTAGAGTGGTATATTAGTCTATTCAGTTTGCCATAACAAAATATTACAGGTCAGATGGCGTAGACACCAGAAATTAATTTTCTCATTGTTCTAGTAGCAAGAAGTTCAAGGTTAAGGTGCTGGAACATTTGGTTCCTAATGAGATCTCTCGAGCTGGCTAATAGACTGCCACCTCTTCCCTGTGTGCCCACATGACCCCTTCTCTGTGTGGAAGGGAAGAGTGTTTTGGTGTCTCTTGCTCTTTTTATAAGGATGTCAATGCTATTGGATTAAGGACTAACCCTTATCATCCCATTTAACCTTAATTACCTTCTTAAAAGCCCAACCTCCAAATACAGTTGCATTGGGAGTATGATCTCAACCTAGAATTTTTGGGAGGATACAATTCCACCCATAGTGGGGGGATATAGATATTAAGGCCAAGTGGATGAGAGACCTGCACCCCATAAATTTGAGCTGGAGTTTGTGGGAAGGTTTTACACCCTAACTTCATATGCAGCTTATTCAGAGTTTGTGAAGGGGCAAGAAATTCCCATAGGTACACCCCAGTGACAATGGAGCAAATGGTCCTTCCATTTATCTGTTATTGTGTAGAACCTCTTCATAGCACCCCTTCAGTACACTAGAAAAGACATTAGTGTTTTGTTTTGTTTTTGTCTTTTTGGCAAAGCCCACAGAAGGCCTGTGGGAGTTCCTGAGCCAGAGATCTGACCCTAGCCACAGCAGTAACCTGAGCCAGAGCGTGATGATGCTGTATCATTAACCACAAGGCCACCAGGGAACTCCATTAGTGCTATTTGTTATGAGCCTTTTCATTAGGCTCAAAAGTTTCCATTTCTGCTGAGGACAGTGGAACTTTAAACAATTGGAGTTAAAAGTTGAGACTCTTTTTTTTTTTTTTAAACAAATGTATTTATTAATTTTATCTGTTTATCTTTTTTAATGATTTTAATTTTTTCCATTATCTTCATTTTAAAATAGTCTGCTTTAGCGAGATGCTCAGTCTTCCTCATCATGACAAGCTTGAGCTTAAGCTCTGTATGAGATACTTCTGTCTTCTGGGTTCTCATGCATTGATGTTCTTTAACACTAGGTGTCCATTTATGATACAAGCTGTGGCTGAGAAAACTCATCTGTGTCCTGGCCATTGTCAGAGCCTGCTGGGTCCTCCTTGTGGACACATCTCCACCTCTGCTCTTGCTGGCACTGTTGAACCCTGGGGCCTCCAACTTGTCCTTCATTCATTACTAGTCCTAGGCTTTTTAAGTGTAGCCTTTGCCATGGGGCCAGCATCCTCTCTCAATACAGCAGACATACTGGGTCTCAACCATCTCTCCATAGTACCCAAGAATTGACTTGGGTGCAAGAGGAATACTCAAACACCTCTCTGGCATTAAATAAATCAAACACCATTTCTCCTCTCCTAAAAGCATATATAGGGAACAGGGTTCTCTTCAAGGTGGTCCAGAATCCCTAAGGAGAAGATAAACAAAAGCCCTGCTGGACTCAAAATTGTCCTTTATTTAGAAGCATTTTGTAGTTTTGTGGTACCTTCTTGATGAAGCTGTAACCCAAGTGAGTGTTCAGGAACCTCAAGTCCGACCTCCCTCCCCCTTCCTTCTTCTTCTCTATACCCAGGAGCTTCTTTACCCAGAAGCTACTGCTTTGTCTCAGGCTACTCCTAAGATGACATGCACCCTTGCCCTTTCTGTAGGATCGCCAAGAATGTCACTTTGTTGTACAGTAAAAAATTGACAGAACACTGCAGACCAACTATAATGGAAAAAATAAAAATAATTATAATAAAAAAAGAATTTACATTCAGACATGTCTAATGAGCTACAGAGAAATTATATACATGAAAGTATTTAAAAATACATTGATTTAATAATTTTGTAATGCTATATGTTTGCTAATTCATTTATAAATTTATGCTGTAACAAAAATTGTAGGCTGTCTTAGTGTTGATAAAATACTAGGCTTAGGCTGTCAAGATAAATAGTGCATTACAAATTCAAAATTCTCCGTGAATTTAGACAGGGATGTAGGACAGGGAAGACAAATAGTCAAATAGAAAATTACAAAAAAGTATTTATACATACTATGGTAGAGGAGGGAGATAGTGTTATAAAAGAAATTATCAGGGATAATTCTATAGCCTAGTATAGCCAGCCCACCTTCATGTCCAGGGATGTAATAAAGGAATCTTGAAAGTAGAGAGAAGGGTTAATGTGACAATTAATGGAGTGATTACCCATGGGGTGTAATGAAGCAATTTTACTTTAGGATGGTTAATCTGATGGCTTAAGACAGATGAATTGGAGAGGGTAGATACAGAGGTAGGTGACACAGTTAATGTATGAATGAATTGAGAAAAGAATTTCTGGGGGAAATGTTATAATATTTAGAAGAAAAAAAGTTTGCTGAAGGGAGCATCTATGGTGATATCTACAGTGATATTTGCAGTGAAGTACTATGACAAAAATAATTCAATACGACACTAAGAAATATTAAATGAAATAATTATAGAAGGAGTTTCCACTCTAGTGCAGTGGGTTAGGGGTCTGATTTCAGCTGCTTGAATCACTGTGAAGGTGCAGGTTTGATACCCATCCCAGAGCAGTGGGTTGAAGGATCTGGCATTGCTGCAGCTGTGGCATAGCTCGCAGCTGCAGCTCAGCTCGCAGCTGCAGCTCAGATGCAATTCCTGGCCTGAGAACTTCCATGTGCTATGGATGCATCCATTAAAAAAAAAAAAAAAGAAAGAAAGAAGGAGAACTTTAGAAGAAGAGAAAAATAGTCTTAACTGTTCTACCTCGATCAGGATTCTATAACTGTGTCTAGGCTTAGATACTGAATTTTAAAAAGTTAAAAAAAAAAATGGAAGAACAAGAGATAGAGAAGCAATGATAATTAACCTTTGGCAAATAGAAACTAAATGAATTAGATTTAGAGAAAGTATAGCTTTGAGAAAAGAAGGACACATTCTATCTGATTATATACATGATTCAAACATAGAGTAATTAGGAGGGAGAGGCAGTTTTCTACATCCTCGATGGCTACACTATAGGAAATAGACTTTGATACAGTTGTAGTTTTATTTGCAGATACAAATGGAGAAAAAAAAAAACCCTCTAGAATTTGATACAAAAATGCTATTATATAGCTTACAATACAGCATACTAGCTTGTATAACTTTCCACAGGACTGTCTTTTGGATCCATGAGCATCTGTATATGTTCCCTGGTTACTCATGAGGTTAGGGAGGGGAACTAGATGTGCTTATGGGTCTATGATTTAAATAAATTTGGAAGTTTCTTAACTTAATTTCATAGGTTTGTTCTGAAAATTAATGTAAAATAATGTGACTGTTTCTCCCACTATGCTTTTCAGAAAATTAATGGTCTCTCTATAAAGTATAATTTAAATTTGGGAGAAAAGAAAAATAAGTTTATTAATTGCTTTGCTTTTTTATCTTGCTGCAAATAAAAATTCAAAGTTCAGTCTTTAAAAATATATTATTAACCAAAAGCATTTTCAATAAATTTTACAGCTCACTTTATGATTTTATCTTTTATAAATTAAATAGGAAAACCTGAATTTACTCAAATCAAATAGACAGTTTTAGAACATTCTAGGAAGTTCAAGGTCTGGTGAAGCTTTTCTCTTCACAAATACACCTGGACTTCCTGTAAATGTCCATAAGCTTCTAAATTTGTCTGTGCAAAAGCTGAATTCATCATTAAAGGTCATTGGGAAGAGAATTTAAGCTCCAGTTCCTAGGAGCAATATCAACAAACATGAAGACACAAGTTAAAACTACCACATGAATAGAAATATATTTTTTATGCACATATATTGGCTGTACCTGAAGCATGCGGAAGCTTCTGGGCGAGGGATCAAACCCACGCCACAGCAGCAACCCAAGATGCAACAGTGATGACACCGGATCCTTAACCTGCTGAGCCACCAGGAAACGCCATATCTTTTTAGATTGTATTAAAAAAATCTCTTTCTTGGATACTTCTTTAAGCTTTAAATCTATAAAGTTCAAGTGTATTGAACAGGTCAAATGTTTCTAGGAGTCACAATCAAAGAGTTTAGAGTAACACGATCATAGGATGCTCTGGGAGGAGAATGACCTTTGAGTATGATGAATCTTAAATAATTAGTCTTGGGGAAATTAGGTAGTACCTTTCGAAGAAATTTAAGGAGCCAGGATCATATGTTTATCTGGTAGGCAACAGGTAGCTAACAGAAGTTTACTTGGACATGTTTACCTGCTTGCTACTGGTGATTTTTCTTATTTGAAATAGAAAATGCCAGTAGCTTTTTTTGTTTGCTTGTTTTTAAGGAGTAAAACTTAGTTTGCATCAGTGGTGGCTAATTGAACCCAAGATTAAAAATAAAGGGGATATTTTAAAAGAGAAGTTGAGAAATCTGGTTTCACCTAATTGGAACCACAGTGTACTGCAGATGGGAAAGACAGGCAAGATATGGAGACAGATGTTTTGGAGGTAAAACTGACCCCTTGAATTGGCATTTTAGGTGTGGGATGTGTTATGTCTTAATACCCAAAGCACAGCATCTTCTTTTTGCTAAGTTTCCTCTCAGGGTCAAATGCTTATAACCATGTGAATTATAATTGCTCCTGATTATTAGATAATGCAAACATTTTTACAGGAGTGCTATTTGTGTCTCCAAGATATTAAAAAATTTCACCCTACTTATATGTTACTTCAGTTGTTGAATTTCCCTTGAACATGATAAATATTAATGCCTAGACTGCTTTGCATTTGGGTTTGTCATCAGCTCACTTTATTGTCTGCACACTAAATTGAAGATGATTATATTAAGAGGACTTCATCTTTTCATTATCTTACATTTATTTGACTAGCCTACTTGACTACCTCATATTTAATTGAAATACCATTTGAGCTGGGAAGTTGGAAATAAAACTATTGTGTATGTCTCTATGTTTGAAGCAGTTTTTCTTTGAGACTAGAAGTTTCTTCCTTTTTGTTTCCTTCTACTCTTTAGTTTCTATATTAAAGGGAAAAAAATAAAGTGGACTTAATAAAATTCTACAATTTCTCAGAGAAAAATATTTTCCCCTAAAGTTTCTTTCCCAATATTCCCCACATATTAAAATAAAAATCAGCAAATAAAGAGTTCCCATTGTGATTCAGCTGGTTAAGAACCCAAGATAGCATCCATGAGGATTTGGGTTCGATATCTGGCCTCACACAGTGGGTTAAGTATCCAGCATGCCACAAGCTGCAGTGTAGGTTACAGATGTGGCTTGGATCTCACTTTGCTGTGGCTATAAAATAGGCCTGCTGCTACAGCTCCAATTCAACACCAAGCCTTCAATACTGGAAACTTCCATAGGCCATGGGTGCAGCCTTAAAAGGAAAAAAATGGCAAATAAAGCATAACATTATTATCCAAGTAAATAATTAAAATTGTAATTTAAGTATTATATATTAGCCTGGTATAAGAATTTTTCTAAGACTTTTTTTAAAAGTTTGATATTTCTGAAGTACAATAGCTCTATTTTATTCTTTTCATTTAAAGGATATCAAAAATAACAATAAAGACTTTGATTCTAATTGAGGATTTAAATAATTTTTAGGCAAATACAATTTAGAATGTGTGATTGTATAATTTACTATCCATGTTGCTATTTTTTCAGTTCTTTTTAACATGCCATTAATATTTAAATAAGCATGTAAGAACAAATTATTTCTCAGAAAACCCATCTTAAAATCATTTTGAAAATTTAACTTCAAGTGGAATACAAAACCTAGCTAATTTTCTTGGAATTATTAACTAATCTTATATTTAAAAACCTGAACTATGAATATTTAGCATGTGTATAAATTTTAAAATACACACTATTATTTTATTTCAGGTTTATATATTTTATAATCAAGGAACAATATTATTCATAACAGATATACAGTTGCATTTCTGTAAAACATGTTTGTATTTTCTATTAATCGGGGACAATTACAATTCAAAACCATTTTTGTTTAAAATATTTAATATTTAGTTATATATAGTATCAACTATATAGTGTGTTTATGTCAAATATACCAATTTTTTATACAGAAAATGAGCTTTTTGAGTTGCAAGGCCTTATAAATTCATTAATGCAGGCACAGCTCTTATTTTTTTTTTAATTTGTTTTAACTACTGGTACACTTTTTTATTTTTATTTTTTTTATTTCTTATTTTTTGGAAGTCTTTTCTTCACATTGTATTTGGAAACCTATGCTCATGTCCACATAATGTGATGAACTAGCCTAATTTAACTATATGTTGTAAGAAAAACTAGCTGAAATATTACTCAAATTCTCATTTTTTAATACAGGCCTTTTAGCATTAATGCAACATTTTATTTTTCTCTATGGTGACAGTCTGTTTAATGTATTTTAAATACTTATCAAATTAACCAGTTGCTTGAATAAACAAATTCCATTAGTGATTTTAGATTTGTATGAATACAATGGGCCATTCATATTTTAAGAGTTATTGCCAAACCATTTTAAACATGCACATCTATTATTACAATTTTTGAGTTTACTCCAAGTATATGATAATTATTTGTGTATAGTTTATATATTTATACTGATATTTATGTATATGTTTTATAAAATATCCACAAAGTAGAAATTTAAAAATAGAAGTTTAGAAATCAGAATACTAAATATGCAATAATTCTGTGTGATTTAATATCTTATCAATTATTTGTTGACACAGAAAACTCTCAATGAAATAATTATTAATATTTACTGCTCCATAAAAGTTGAAACTTTTATTTGCACTTAGTTCATAACAGTTTAGTTAACCGGGATGGCTTAACACTATCATTAACAATTACCTCCAGGCATAATACATATTTAGATGAGGATTAAATGCGCTCTTCCAATTGTTTTCTGACTACTTTAATTTTTGTCATCTTCTCTTTAAATTTTATGTTGACATTGTTGTTATTCTGTAGTTGTTGATGAAGTGCTTATCCAAGTACTTTGCTAAGTAAGAAAAGTATACACTCTGCTATTTTTAGTTTGCTTGTGCAAAGTGAAGATATAATCCGTGGCTCTTTGCAGGGATATTTTTCAGCTGCCTGTCCATTTTATGACTTAGTTTTTTTTAAAATAGATAATGCTATCCAGAAATTCACTGACCCTGAAATAGGCACATCACAGCGCATGACATCCTGTTAAGGGATAAAATGAAGTGTGTCACTGTAAATCCATCCTTCTGGTTGAACTCCTGTCCTTCCCTGAAGGAACATTTTATGTCATGTGGGACAATCCTCCATCTGTTGTTGGAATGGAGTAAAAAGGTCACTATTCACCTATATATTAAATATTAGTAGAATTTATTTCTTTATGCTTAAGTATAATTTACTATATTTTCTTCTTACATCCCAATGGATTATTTGGCTCAAATCCTGTGATACTAAATACACCTCACTTTGAAGACAATTACATTGGAGACTACAGATAAAAAATTTTCTACAACCAAGCCCTCCTTTGAGATGGTGTCATTTTTAGGTCAAGCCTTTTTTTCTAGGGCCGCACCTGTGGCATATGGAGGTTCCCAGGATAGGGGTCGAATCAGAGCTACAGCTGCCAGCCTATGCCACAGCCACAGCAATGCAGGATACGAGCTGCATCTGTGACCTACACCACAGCTCATGGCAACACCGGATCCTTAACCCACTGAGTGAGGCCAGGGATTGAACGTGCAACCAAGTGTTTCTTAGATTTGTTTCCTTTGTGTCACAACAGTAACTCCAGGTCAAGCCTTTGAAATGGTGTCTGGAGACTTCCAAACTGTCTTAGAAGCAAATCAGCTTTTAGAAATTAGGACGCTGACTAATTCCAGAGTTGCCATGGATGTGGACTAGTTATTCTGTTCTGCCTTTATCTTTGGAGAGCATATGGCAATCAAGTTCCAGAAGACTTCACATCAAAATATTCAGCATTTTATCACTCAGATAAGCAGTTAATGTCAATTTCCATTTAAAATATACCGTGGGCAGTATGATTTTTGCTTAGCTTAAACTTTAGCTCAACTACTAAGGCATTTGGAAAAATTAGAAAATTTTCATTATATGCATGGACTGTTTACTTTATTCAATAAATATTTAAGTATCGAGTAATATGTAGTACTGGTCTAGTAATTAAAAAAAAGTATTTTTTCCTCCTGGGAAAAAAAAGAAAAAGAAAAAGAAAACCAGCTCAGATTAAAACTCACCATGATCTAACAGAGCACTCAGCTACAAAGAAAACAAGGTCACATAATAAGGAGAAAGATGGGTGTTATTTTCCACAAGGTGATCAGGGACATCTTTTCAAGTAAGGAGACATTTGAACAGACCTGATGGAGGAGAGAGAGCAAGACAAGCAGGCTTCTAGGGAAAGGACATTCACATCTGAAAAAAAAAAAACCCACAAAACAGTAAATAGCAAATGCAAGGCAGGAGTGAACCTGGCAAGGATGCTTGGAGGCTGGAGAGAGTGTGAAGTCAGAAGGGAAAGAGAGGGTCTTTGGGGACAGATCCAGCAAAGCGTTCAGGCAAACTCCTGTGGTTTGCTTTTTTTTTTTTTTTTTTTTTGAGAGACAGAAATATGGGAAGTACATAAAGGGATTTAAGTACATGAAAAGGTTTAAGAGACATAGGATAGTATTTGGATATTTAAAAACAAAACAATGCACTTGGAATTTGAAATATAAAGGGTAAAATCTGGAGATTACTTCGCAGGAGGCTGCAGTGCTATAGTTAAGAAACAGTGATGGCTTAGGGTCACAGTCAGTAACTACGAAAGGCTTGAGAACTGATAGGAGTCAGATTATTTTCAAAGCGTATTTTGTACACTGGCATCGAATTACTTTGGTTTAAATCCCAAAACTGCCTGTTTGTTATCCAGCCAGGTACTCTTTAAACTTACTGTAAAACCTTCTCTGTACAAAAATGAATCAGTGTATTACCCATCTTAATTATTGTAAACATCCATTGTTGATATGTGTGCGGATATGTGTGTACCAGCTAGGAGAGTATAATCACATAGTAATAATTATTAGTTTTTGCTATTAATAATGGAATGAAACTGAAAAATATGAGTTCATGATGAGTCCAAGATCTCAGAATGAGCAACAGGAAAATGGAGTTGTGAGTTACTGAAATAAACAGAACTGAAGAAGAAGTAAGTTTGGGAAAAGTTAAAATAATTCTGCAGATTTTGATATGCTATGTTTGTGATGACCCAGAGAGGCACAAAAGTGAATATTTTGAGTAGGTATATTTGAGATGAGAGATTCAGCTAAGGGAAAAAAAATGAAGTTTTCAACTCATATGATTTTTAAAGCTATGAAACTAGATGGCATCACTGGGAGAGTGATATAATTGGAGAAATGAAGACTGATTTGTGCCTTATTAAATGTAGAAAAGGAATCAGCAAAAGTAACTGAAAGATGGGCCGGGGTGAAAATTAGGAGGGCATGGGTCTTGGACAGAAAATAAAAAAAAAAATCTGTTTCTATAAAGGAAGTGATTGGCAGTGACAGTCAAGCAAGATGAGGGCAAATAATTGTCCAGTTAATTTAACAACTAAATTTCATTGGGGACTTAGCTATAACTGAGTTATCTAACATGGCTGAGTTTAAAAGAGAACAGAAGGTGATAAACTGGGTACGCAAAATACAGACAACTCTTGAGAGCGTTCTGCAAAGGGCAGGGGAGGGCAATGTTGTTGGTGATATCACAGAGAACATGTGGTCCTAACATTTCTGAATATACTGTATATTTAGCTTTTTAAACTAGCAGTGCATTTACATAGTAAAAATACAAAGAAAGTATGCAGCAACATGATTTGAGAGGGAATCACTACATTGCAGAAGTGTAGGATTTGGCTTTGGCTGTAGTTAGCTAAGAAGAACTTTAAACCAGGAGGAAAATTAGAATATGAGTGAATAGAGGTAGATGGTAGATTGATCAAAGAATTTTGTTGTATTTTACTTTTTATTCATTGTACTTTTCCAGTGATATCTGAGAAGAAAGGATGGTGTGATATAATCCTTGAGATTAGAATTGGAGAGTTAATAGGCAAGGAGCATTGAGAGGATCTCTGAGCAAGAAGGAAACTGAGGTTACTGGTCATGACTTAAAAGCGACATCAATCACTATGGGTATGAGCTTCCCTCCAGTGACTTTGATTTGCTCAGTGCAGGCACAGAACAGGTAGAGAGTTAGATTTAATCAAGGTTGGGGTTTTTCAAAAGGAGTGGAATCCAGAAAGAAAGGGGAGAGGGAGAAATAAATTGTAAGGTAATGAAGGAAATAAAGACGTGCTGGGGGTGAAAAACAATAGTCGGTCAAAGGATTGAAGGAGGTTCAAGTGGAAAAAAATATATTTTTGGAATTGTCGTAATAAAGATTGTGGTTGAAAAGATAAGAGGTGGTGGCTAGAGAATGGAATGGTTAAAGCTGATATTAAGGAAGAGTTGTGATTGCTGGAAATAATAAGCCTGGGACATTAAAACAGAATGAGTGACTGAAAGGCAAAACCATTGGAGGTTAAGCAATTAAAGAATTTCCAGGGTTTTAGGAAACTGAAGGGATCTTTGGGATCAAAACTGAAATAACCAGAAATTTTAGTAAGAATTCTACTGGGGAGATAATGTGAGAGGTGCTGTATTAGAGGGGAGTATAAATGGTAGGTTCTGGTAAATTGTAACTTTGTTAACAATAATACCTTAATTTTTCTTTTTTTAAAATTTTAATTTTATTTAATTTTATTTTTTTAATTTATTTTTTATTGTTTTTTTCCCCACTGTATGGCATGGGGACCCAGTTACACATACATGTACACAAAATTTTTTCTCCCATTGTCGTGCTGCGTTGAAAGTATCTAGACATAGTTCTCAGGGCTACACAGCAGGATCTCATTTTTTTTTTTTTTTGTCTTTTTGCTATTTCTTGGGCCGCTCCCGTGGCATATGGAGGTTCCCAGGCTAGGGGTTGAATCGGAGCCGTAGCCACCAGCCTACGCCAGAGCCACAGCAATGCAGGATCCCAGCCACGTCTGCAACCTACACCACAGCTCACGACAACGCTGGATCGTTAACCCACTGAGCAAGGGCAGGGACCGAACCCGCAACCTCATGGTTCCTAGTAAGATTCGTTAACTACCGCACCACGACGGGAACTCCGGGATCTCATTGTTAATCCATTCCAAGAGCAATAGTTTGCATCCGTTGACCCCAAGCTCCCAATCCCTCCCACTCCCTTCCTCTCTCCCTGAGCAACCACAAGTCTAATTTTTCTTTATCTGCATAGCACTTGACAGTTTCTCCAACATTTTATCCTGATTTCCTTTGACCTTTGCAACAGCAATGAAGAATGTGGAGACAGTGTTATGCTCATAGCGGAAAAAAATACTGAGGCCTTGAGAGTTTAAAAGTCTAGTCCTAAATAAATGAAAAGCTCAAAGTTTTCTGAGTAAATGCATTGCTCTTTGCTCTGAAACATTATGCTTATTTCATGTTTTGTCAATATTTGTTTATAGTGCTTTGGCCTCAAGTTATGTAGAGACGGTGGTGTTCAAATAAAGCATACCAGGATGTGAGAAACATTTATCCCATTCCAACACAATTATACAGTTCAATTTATAAACACATGAAGATTTCATGATGAAGCAGAGTAAATTTTGGCAAATAGGTCAATAAATAGATATGAAAAATATATCCCAAATCGAGATTGACAGGGATATTTATGAGTCAATGAAGATAATCTCTGCTGAAATTTTATAGATGTTAAAGTTGAGATGCTTTTTAAAATTATAGTATCTTCTTTACAGAACTCTATCAATATAGAGCAACATGCTACGATTAGTATTAAACACTTGAAAACATCTTATATTTTTTTGCCTCAGGAAATAATTTCAACTGCATCTTCTTCCATTAAGCTTTAGTTTTCCTGCCATGAAAACCGTATGCTTTAGAATAACTTGGGCACTTTCTGTGGTTCTGTCAATAATGCTGAGTATATGGAGACCTCAGATTCCTTGTGTGTAACATAGAGATAACAATGTATATGCCCAAAGTCCTGATGAATGTAAGCGAGGGAGTGGATGTAGTGTCCTGACCACTCTGTTTTTGTTCGAGTAAGGACTTCATATGTGGCAATTGCTGCTATAGTAATACTTCTTCAATTTTACTATTTATTCCATGACAAAATAAATCTTTTGAGACATTAACTTTTTAAAAATGATTAAAGCACATGCCCAAACATAAAGTATTTCTCAGAAATTTATAATTATCTCCAAGTCTTTTGGTCAAATAACTTGAGATCATACTTTAGAATTAATTTTTTTAAGGTGCTTTATCCAGTTTAACATATACAGATTCTTTTTCATCTTTGTGTTAAAAATGCATTTTCTTACTGAAATGAACTTTAAGCTTCTTCTGGAGTTTCTTTTCCCTCAAGTGCAATTAAATAAAGACAAAAGTAAATTCCAAAATGAAGCATCTTGTCGCTATGTGTATTCTAAAAGATAAAGAATGTTATAAATATGGGGCAAATCAAAAGACCAAATAAGATGGTGAAAATAAACTCTAACATATTAAATAGTATAATATGCCATAAATGTAAATATGAATAAATTATCTATGTAACAAATGGAACTTGCTGAACATTATCATATTTTCATGTATATTTAGTTACTATTTTAATTGAGGATTTTCGTGCTGGAGAGGGGAAAAGTTTGTATTATGAATGAGAGGTGAGTGCCTGCACATTTAGATAAGCCCAGACATTGCCTTCTTTCAACCACCACATTTATTGAAGTGAAAATCTTTTCTCCAAATGTTTTTCACCCCAAACAGTCATCTCTCACAAATCTTAGGTGAGAACTGAGCTGCTTGATCACATCTCTCTGCAGGTAGTTTGGGAAGTCAAACTTCAACAATCTTCAGCCTCTGTCATGGAAGATTTGTTGTTGTTGTTTGCTTTGTAAGAAGAAATAATGAGGATAAAAATTGCTGCTAGAAGGACAGTATCTCCCATTATATGTTAATATACCATATTGTAAGTAGTCCTTTCGGTTAAGCTGTTGAAAGAGCTATGGAGAGAGGTTTTAACGGAGGGCATAACCTCCTCATTTTCCTTGGATTATAAAAATGTAGCCCACGGAATCCTTGGGGCCGTGTTTCTTTACCTACCCATTTGTATCTCTCATAAGCATCCCATCCTAATAAATTTATTTCTTGCCTATCAAAAAATAAATAAAATAAAGGAGGGCGATGGCTTCTCATCTTCTATAGTTTCCTTAAGTCTCCACCTCTCTACTTATAAATGGTTACGTATTTGCATTTAGTATATGAAGACTATAGCCATTTAAAATATATATTTGTTCAACAGTGTACCTGTGAAGGTTTTTCTAAGAACCAGATGAGACAGTCAAATCAGGAGACCCTGAGTTATATTTATTTACTCGGATGTGGATGAAGTGACAATACAGTGACCTGGGCCTGGTAGCAATGGAGCAATCACCATACCACGACCTTAAGATAGAAAAAGAGAAAAGCCCTGACAAGAACTTGATAGGCAAGGACTGTACCCTAGAGGATCCCTTGAGAGGAAGAATGACATTCAATTAAGATACACAGCCCGTTCAAAGCTAACTCAGAGGGAGGGACCAAAGGTGTGAATAGGCTGACCCCTCCCTGCTGCCCCTCAGAGCACCTCACTCACTGAGCCCAACTAGGACAGCAGAGCACAAGGGAACCCACAGATAATGATAACTGAGTCAGCCCCACGGGCCAGATGACAGAGCAGATGAATGCAAAGTAGCAAACAGGAGGATCACTACATAGCAAGTAAAACATTCTCCTGGTAAGGAATTCAAAGGAAAATGTCTATGTTCTGTCCCCATTACCAGTATTCTAGTCACTGCTCTAGAGGTAGCCACTACCAGCAGGTTTTTTTTTTTGTATTCTGACATGTAAACAGAAAGGTGATAAAATACCTGCGGAATTATGTTTTAAAATGGTAAAAGCTGACTTTTCCAAGAAAATGAGCCTAGATTTAAATATATATTTCAACAATTATGTATATGTATAGACACACATGTGTGTAAGATAGTTAGATAAATGGTAGATGGAACTGGTTGTGTTGGGAGGATCACTAAGTATTTGAAATGATAAATATCAAGTATAAACCAACTGCAAAGCAGAGCTTAAGAGCCATATTCATTTGCCAATGTCTTTAATTTCTCCAAATTCCAGTGTAATTTTGGTGGGATTAATTTTGCTAATTTTTAAATTCATTATCTTCTTATCCTACGGTATGTTTCTCGGTATGTTTCTCTACCATCACTCCTTATTATGCAAAACTCAGAACAATTGTTTCTTCTGATGGCTTCAAATTTAAGCATTGCATTTGCAATCTCTTAGTGGCTACCTATAAACTACATACTTAAGTAAATATTTTTTATAATATCTCTAGCCTTGGGCTATAAAAAGAAAAAAACTTAGCAAAACTCCAAGAGGAAACAGGCAGCTTTTTCCACACTTTCCCTACTGGTTCTATTTAGAAATTAATTTCTGGTGTTTTAATGATAAACATGGGTCATGATTATTGTTTTTGCACATAGTAGTTAAATTTTTTATATGTTTGGGCTCCTTTTGTCTGTCTCTTCACTTTTTGGGCATCTCGCTCCTTTCATATGAGTTCACATCTGACACATCTATCCTTTAGCATATTTTAAGGTGAGAAGTACGTTGTATGGGAGCATTCTTTATAGTTATACATTCGAAAAATGTCTTTATTTTGCCCCCAATTCTGGTTGATATTGCCCCTGAATGGAAAATGTTTGGTAGTTTTTTTTTTTTTTTGTCATAAGTTTAAAGATTTTACTCCACTGACTTCTGGCATATATTGATGAGGAAAAGCTTACTGTCAATCTAATTATCATTTCTTTCCCAGGATTTTCTTTCTTTTTATACTGTCAGTTCTTACACCTTTTCTCCTTATTGTTGATGGTTTTCAATTTTGCTGCAAAGGATCTTTGTCTATTTTACTTGTATTTGTCATGCTCAGTACTCAATATATATTCTCAATCTGAGATTTCTTAGAATTTAAAATCAGAGAAAATTCTATGTTCCTTATATCATCGCATACTATTTCTTTGACATTTCCTCTATTTTCATCCTCTGAAAATCCTATTAGACATGTGTTGCTATTTCTAAATCTTGATTACCCTTATTTATCCCTTTTTCTTTCAGGCCCTCTCATTCATTTGTTTTCTGGGCACATTCCTCAGAACTGTCTTATGCTACATTAATTTTTAAAAATTATTTGTGGCTTATAGTTGATTCTACTCACTCATTTTTTAAAAAAATTTAATGGCCGTATCTTCTTGTTTTCAAGATATCTAATAACTTAATTTGAAATCCACACATATATGTATAATTTACTTTCTCCTTTTTTATTATTTTTTCTCTTTACTGAGGCTCTTCTATTTTTATGCCTAAGATTGTCTAAAACATTTACATTATAAAGTCATTTTCATTTTTCTCTATTATTTTAATTGTATGTAATGTAAATTTATCTTCCAATTATTCAGTTTGCTAGCTTTCTTAGCATCATTTTGAATTTCCAAATTCTGGCTTGCAAGTTCATAGTATGTAGGGGTTGTTTTTATTTTTCTCTTTTCTGTGTGTGTACTCAGCCTTTTTTATAATGTGATTTTGTGTGTCATAATTATATTTCTCACAATGAGAAGCAGAACCATAGTGACTTTGGAGTTCCTGCCCCATGGCGATATCCCGACGGAACTTATCAAACATAGTTGCCTGCATGGCTGTATCTTCCTCATTCTTTCCACCTCCTTAGGTGCTAACTTATGTTGTAACACTAGGCAGATTTGTCACAACAGTTTTTTCCCATCTCCATTCAGAGTAGGAAACCAATATAATATTTATGTTTCAAAGAGTAACCAGGTCTTGGTTTTCCTGTGGTGGCTCAGCGGAAACGAATCTGACTAGTATCCATGAGGATGCAGATTTGATCCCTGGCCTTACTCAGTGGGTTAAGGATCCAGTGTGGCTGTGACCTGTGGTGTAGGTTGCAGATATAGCTCAGACTTAGTGTTGCTATGGCTGTGGCATAGGCCAGCACTGCAGCTCTGATTTGACCCCTAGCCTGGTAACCTCCACATGCCACAGATGCAGCCCTAAGGACAAAAAAAAAAAAAAAAAGAGTTACCAGGTCCAGCATTGAAGGGAACAATTTTAATTCCGATTACCCCCTAAGATACATGGCTTCCTTTTTCCTCTGTTTATTTCCTGGCTCTGAAACTAGCAGTCCTGCATATTTAAACCCACTTGTTGTAGAATCTTAAAAAATGCTACAAATAGATTTATTCGCAGAACAGAAATAGACTCACATACTTTGAAAAACTTACGGTTACCAAAGGGGACAGGTGAGGGGGTGAGGGATGGACTGAGGGTTTGGGATTGGCGTATGTACACTAAGGTATATGGAATGACTGGCCAACAGGGGTCAGCTGTATTGGAAGGGAAATATTCTATCCAATATTCTAAGATATTCTATATGGGTAAAGAATCTGAAAAAGAATGGATGTTGTGTACTTGTATAACTGTATCACTTTGTTGTACTGCAGAAATTATCGTGACATTGTAAATAAACTACAATAAAACTTTAAAAATGAAAAAAAAATCTACTACTTGCTTTATATTTGTATTTTGTCTAGTCCTAAAAGATGTTTGTTTTGAACTTAGATTATTCCTTTGAATATTTTATAATTTTTCTAATATTATTATATGCTTAGAGTGAGACAGAATGGCTAAAGTCAAACTGTTATCCTTGGATTATTGTTTATTGGCTACCACTTTCTAAGTAAAAATGTTACTATTATAAACCTCCATATATACATAAATGATGGCATTATGTTATTTTACTTATTGAGAGAAAACATTTCATAAGTAAAGATGTACAGTGCTGTTTTATAGATAGATGAAGCAATTATCCTTGAGAATTTTGCTACTTAATCCTTAGATGATATATGACACATAGCTTCTGTAATGAATAGGATCTTAATTATGGAGATTTACAGATTAAATGGGAAAGAATGTATTGCATTTGGCAATGTGATGACTATAATAGATATTTAGGGTGATGGACTACATATTTTATTTGTGCCGATTATTTTTTACGGTGCCGAAGAAATCACAGGTAGGTTAAAACTATTGGGTCATCTAGATCATCACCTTGACATTCAGGGCATTCCCTACAGTATATTTTCAGGATTTTCCCCAGTTTTAAATGACATAATCTATAGCTCTGCATAAGTGGCTCCATGGCTAGAGTAAAGCCTTTTTTTTTTTTTAATATTTATAACCGGGTGTCAAGTAATGGTAACAAATATGCAGATTTTACTTTTTTCTCTCCAAGTTGCCTAGATTAACACAGTATCACTGGCTATCAGCATACATCCATCACTCATAACCTCAGAGTTGGAAGAAAGCCTTAAGTTTGGCAGTTGTGTTGCTTCCATGATTCTAGCACCCTTCATAAATGTCTCCAGTGACTGATGATCCAAGTTTATTTTATTTATTTATTTATTTATTTATTTATTTATTTATTTATTTATTTATCTTTTTGCCTTTTCTTGGGCCGCTCCTGCGGCATATGGAGGTTCCCAGGCTAGGGGTCCAATCGGAGCTGTAGCCGCAGGCCTACACCAGAGCCACGGCAACTCGGGATCCGAGCCGCGTCTGCAATCTACACCACAGCTCACGGCAACGCCGGATCCTTAACCCACTGAGGAGTTCCTGTTTTGGCTCAGCAAGTTAACCTGGCATAGTGTCCATGAGGATGTGGGTTAAATCCCTGGTCTTGCTCAGTGGCTTAAGGATCTGGCACTGTGGCAAGTTCACAGGTTCAGCTCAGATCTAAAGTTGCTATGGCTGTGGTCTAGGCTACAGCCCTGAATCCATCCTTAGCCTGGGAACTTCTACATGCCATAAGTGTGCCCCCCCCCCCAAAAAAGAGGACATTTTCTTGTTAGGTTTCAGTAATTTTTGACCATTTTTTTCTAAGCATCACATTTATGTCTTCTCTGTTTGTTTTTTTCTTCTAAATATAGCCAAGACATTCTGTGTCTGTCCTCTGCTTTTTTGCAAGTTATATTTTAAACTTTCGGTCCCCTAACACTGTATTTATGGACTCCTGACATTTGTACTTGTTCTTGGTTATGACCTGTCTTTCTGTTTTTCTAAAACTTTATATGTTAATTTTGAAAGTTTATTTTAAATATGCTAATTTCATGAAATAATTTCCACTTTCATTTTTATCTGGCCCATTCAAAATTATGATTTTATAGTTTAATTTTCATAGGCATTTAAAATTATTTTATGATTTTTAAAATTCAGACGTGGATTTAATATCTATTTTCTCTGGTTAAAGTTTGGGATACATGTTCAAATCTTTCAAAAATGTTGTTCCTCATTATCACTAATTGCATGTTTTTGTTTTGTCTTTTGTCCTTTTAGGGTGCACCTGTGGCATGTGGAGGTTTCCAGGCTAGGGGTCTAATCAGAGCTACAGCTGCTGGCCACACCACAGCAACTCCAGATTCAAGCCACATCTGTGACCTACACCACAGCTCACAGCAATGCCGGTTCCTTAACCCACTGAGCAAGGCCAGGGATCAAACCCACAACCTCATGGTTCCTAGTCAGATTTGTTTCCGCTGTGCCACGATGAGAACTCCCACTAATTGCAGGTTTTAATGCTTAGACTTTTCATTTAATTTAACCATACAGTTTATCTCTCTTACTCAAAATTAGTAACATCTCTTACTGCTTTTATATTGTTCTGGGAAATAAAATGATATAGAATATTCAGTATACATGAAACAATTTTTTTCAGATATATTTTATTTTTAAGTCTATTACTACCTCAGTGAACTTTGGTCCTTGTTTGTCACTCAAGGAATTTAAAATATTGAATTTCAAATTTATAAATAAAGTTTATTAGAATAAAGTCATTCATGATACTCCATAATTATCTAATAGCAGCCAGAGTTTTGTTACATTCCTGATTCCTTATAATGATCTGTGATTTCTTTCTTTCTTTTTTTTTTTCTGAGTGGTCTGGCTAGAGATTTATTGATTGTAGTTGTTTTCTAATAGAACCAGTTTAATTTTATAGATATTTCTCCATTTGTGTCTTCTATTTATTGAATTCTATTGTAATCATTATTATTTCCATCCTATTACTTTTTATGGGAATTTCACGTATTCTTCTTATTCTGGTATATTGAAGTCAAGGCTGAGTACACTGATTTAAGATTATTTTCTTTGTTGCCATGAATATTCTGTTTAGAATTGCTTTAACAGCATCCTGCTAATTAAGATAGATGTACTACTTTTATTTTCATCCTGTCAAAAATACCTTCTAATAATACCTCTGATTTCTTTGACACATAGGTTATTTAGAAGTGTTATTTTTCCCATATATTTTGAGTACTTTCCATAAATATTTACATCATTTGCTTTTAACTTAATTCCTCTGTAGTCAGAAATAATACTTCATTTGATTGCAATCTCCTTCAATTTATTGAGTTGGACATTGATTTATGTGCAACTTGGTAAATGTTTCACATGTACTTAAAAACAATGTGTAGGTTCCTGTTGTTGGTTGGTATGTTCTCTGTCAACTAGGTCAGGTTGGTTGATAATGTTGTTCAAGCCTTTTCTATCCTTATTGATTTTTTGGTTTGTTCTCAGTTGTTGGAAGAGGGGAATTGAAATTTCTAACTGTATTTGCAGAATTTTCTATTTCTCCTTGTACTCTATTGGCTTTACTTTCATATTCTTTAAAGGTCTGTGTTTAGGTGCATAAACATTTATGACTACTATCTCTTTTTGATGAATTGACACTTTTATTATTATGAGGTGGTCTTCCTCATGCTTAGTAGTGTTCTTTGATCTGAATTTGATGTTGTTTACTAGTAATATAGTAATTCCACCTTCCTTTTGAATAGTGTTTGTGTGGTTTTCAATCTCTTTGCATTTAGAATACTTAGAGTTTTAGAGTTGCATTTTTTTCCTCATTAGTAGTATATATTTTGTTTTTATTCCAATCTGAAAATCTTTGCCTTTTAATTGAACTATTTAGACAATTAAATGTAATATGCTATTGATACATTAAGATTTATATCATATTACTCTGTTTTGTTTGCTTCATCTTTTATTTGTTGATCTTTTCCCTCTTTCTCTGCATTTTTCTTGATCGAGCATTGTTATATATGCATTTTATCTCTGTTGTATTTTAGCAACCACTTTAACTTATTACCATTTAATTTCAAGACATATGATACCACTCTATATAGTTTATAAGAACGATAAAAGAGAATAATTTATTTTTCCTTTCTAGTGTTTATAAAAATGTTGTTATATATCTGTATGTATTTTTATATTACACATCAGTTTGTGCATTCATATGTATATATGTGTATGTATGAATGTTATATATTCTATAATATATTTTTATTTTAAGCAGCCAGTTAATTTTAAAGTAATCTAAATAAATATAAATGCATCTCATATATGTTCCCCTGCAGTTATAATTTCAAGTGCTCTACATTCCTTGGATGTAAGTCCATATTTTCATCTGGTATCATCTTCTTTCTGCCTGACAAATTTTCTTTAATATCTTTTGTAATTCATATAGTGATAATAACTTATTTCAGCTTTTCTATGCTAGAAAAACACTTCATTTTTATTTATTTTCAAACAAATTTTATTTTTGAATAAATCAGGAACTTCTCACTCAATTTATTCTAAAATACTTTTGTGAAAAGAAATAGATTATAAACAAAAAGCAACTCATGGGCTTAAATATGCAGGATTGCTAGCTTCAGCATCAGAAAACAAGCAGAGAAGGAGAAACAGAAGATTCTTTTCAGAGTAATAGGAATGAAAGGGGAGGACCTGAGATGTGAGACCTTACTGACTACTTGAAATCAAGGTCTAAAATGTGTTTCCTATTCTGAGCAGAGGTTGGAAAAAAAGTAGCGATGGCGTTTCTGGCTGGTGTTATGACTTGGATAAAATTGACATTTAATGAGCTGGAAAGAAGCAGATACAGCCACATATCCAACCAGGTTAAATATGTCATACATCTAGCACTGCAATTTTATGTACATTAGACATTTTCATTTAATATTATATATTTCTTAATTTCTATTTTAATTTCACATCTTTAGGTATCTATGCAGCATTTTGTGCAATTTGACTCATTCTTCCAGATCATTAATTTTCAATTCAGCTACATTTAATAAGCATTTTAACCAACCCATTGAGTTTTTAACATAGAACCTATAAATGTATTTATTAGTATATACATATAAATATATGTACATGTATTTTTTATTCTCATAGAAATTCTAGTTTTAAGCTGACAACTTATTCACAGTGAATTATATATTAATCTTTACTCTTATTTTCAATAAAATAGGCACAACTTTTTAGTAATCATAAATTTAAAATTATTTTGTTGTATAAGTCACATTTGGGTAATGAAGTCAGTTATTTTACTTAGAGATAATGTAAGACGTGTGACACAATGTGACTTTTGGTCCATAAATTTCATATTATATTTATTTACCTTGTAATTGTTGAATATATCTTGACTTTGAAATTGCTTTACATGTGACAGAGGGAATAAATATATATCTTAAAAGTATAATGATATGACCACAAGTTTTAATTCTTGGGAGATACAATTAGGCACTATTCAACCCAAAAACTTGAGTTGAGAAACATAAGCTTTTATGATGCATAATGTTTCTGACATTTTTTAAAAAATAAAATGCTTCTCAAACCTGCACAAAAGTAGTTAAGACCTGGTTTGATACACTAGCACAGAGGAACAGAAAGCAAAACTAAGTAAATAATATGCTTGATTATGCACCCTTTGACGATGGAAACAAAAGAAGCATAGGAGAATGTAAGTATTCATTTCTGGTAGACTGAATAATTTTTCATCGAATATTCACTACCTCCTTGCCCTCTGGGGGAAGAGTATACTTTTCCACTTACAAATGTTGAGTTTGACAATGTAGCTTGCCTTGACCAACGATATGTGAACAAGAATAACACACTTTACATCCAAATATATTATGTAAATGGTTTTCAGTGCTTGACTTTGTCTCTTGAATCTCTTCCCCCTACCATAAGAAGAAAATAGTTCAAGTGTCACTGTGTCAATATCCCAAGATCTGAAATGAGAGAACAAGAGAATTAGGTCCAAATTCACCTCATATCTGAATAAGAACCTCCACAGCCAACCTACAGGTATGTGAGTGTGAAATAAATGATGGCAATTGTAAGCCACTGAAACTTGTGTCACAATGTTGCATTAATACAGCAAAATTGGATTAAAACCCATCCAAACACTACTCAGAAGACTTGAAACAAGAGACTTCAATTATTCCACTGTCCTTTTTAAGGCAGATAAGGAAACATCCAGTTCTCCTCTATCGTTTTTTCCTTAATATTTAATTTGTTTACACGTCTTTGTTTTATGATCACCAATAACCTACTGAGTGTGATCTGATTATCCACATATACTGTAAAAACTAATGAGCTGGTTAATGCCACGTATGCATGTATACTTACACATGAAAAACTTTTCTTGGGAATTACCATCATGGCTCAGTAGAAATGAACCCAAATAGTATCAATGAGGACGCGGATTTGATCCCTGGCCTTGCTCAGTGGGTTAAGGATCCGGCATCGCCATGAGCTATGGTGTAGGTCATAGAGTTTGCTTAGATCCTGTGATGCTGTAGTTGGATCCTGTGATGCTGTAGTTGTAGCCTGGGAACTTCCATATGCCACAGTTGTGGCCCTAAAAAACAACAAACAAATAAACAAAAAACTTTTCTCGTTCATTTTAAGTAAAATGACATCATTGCTTTATTATAGCCTCTATACTTGAAAAAAATCATTTTCCCTGAGATGTGCATCTCCTCTTAGTAGGCTGAAATTATCTTTTAAGTCACTATATGTCAGTTAAAAATATATTTCAAATTTTTACAACATGGAACTGTAAATATTATAAAAATAAATTCTATTTGATCATGATGTACAACGTATTGTTGGATTTGGTTTGCTAGTATTTTGTAGAGAATTTTTGCATCAATGTTCATCAGTGAAATTGGCCTGTAGTTTTCTTTATTCGTGGCATCTTTGTCTGGTTTTGATATAGGGGTGATGGTGGCCTCATAGAATGAGTTTGGGAGTGTTTCTCCGTCTGCAATTTTTTGGAATAGTTTCAGAAGGATAGGAATTGGCTCTTCTCTAAATGTTTGATTAAATTCACCTGTGAAGCCATCTGGTCCTGGAGTTTTGTTTGTTGGAAGTTTTATAATCACATTTCAACTTCAGTACTTGTGATTGGTCCATTCATTTTTTTCTATTTCATCTTAGTTTAATCTTGGAAGATTATACTTTTCTAAGAATTTGTCCATTTCTTCTAGGTTTTCCACTTTATTGCCATATAGTTGTATGTAGTTGTCTTTTATGGTCCTTTGTCTTTCTGTGATGTCTGTTGTAACTTCTCCTTTTTCATTTCTAATTTTATTGATTTGAGTCCTCACACTTTTTTTCTTGATATGTCTGGCTAAGGGCTTATCAATTTTGTCAGTCTTTTCAAAGAACCAGCTTAGTTTCATTGATATTTTCTACGGTTTTCTTCATTTCTATTTCATTTATTTCTGCTCTGATCTTTATGATTTCTTTCCTTCTGCTAACTTTAGGTCTTGTCGTTTCTTCCCTCTCTAGCTGCTTTAGATGTAAAGTTAGGTTGTTTATTTGAACTTTTATCCAAGCTTAAATTTATCTCAGGGATGCAAGGATTCTTCAATATCCACAAATCAATGTGTGATACACCACATTAACAAACTGAAGAATTAAAAACATATGATCCTCTCAATAGATGCAGAAAAAGTCTTTGACAAAATCCAATACCTATTTCTGATAAAAAGCCCTTCAGAATGTGGGCATAGAGACAATCTACCTCAACATAATAAAGGCCATATATGACAAACCCAGAGCTAACATCATTCTCAATGGTGAAAAGCTGAAATAATTCATGCTGAGATCAGGAATAAGACAAGGATATTGACTCTTGCCACTACTATTCAACATAGTTTTGGAAGTCCTAGTCATGACAATCAGAGATGAAAAAAGATAAATGGAATCCAAATTGGAAAAGAAGGAGTAAAACTATCACTGTTTGCAGATGATGTGACACTATACCTAGAAAATCCTAAAGATGCTACCAGAAAACTATTGGTGCCATCAATGAATTTTGCAAAGTCACAGGATACAAAATTAATACACAGAAATTGACTGCATTTCTATATACTAACAACAAAAGATCAGAAAGAGAAATTAGGGAAACTATCCCATTTACCATCACATCAAAAAAAATAAAATACTGAGGAATAAACCTACCTAAAGAGACAAAAGACCTGTACTCTGAAAACTATAAGATGCTAATGAAAGAAATCAAAGATAACACAAACAAATAGAAAGACAAACCATGGTCTTGGAATGAAAGAATCAATATTATCAAAATGACTCTACTGCCCAAGGCAATCTACAGATTCAATGCAACCCCTATCAAATTACTGAGGACATTTTTCACAGAACTAGAACAAAATATTTTAAAGTTTTTTTTGGAAGCAAAAAAGACCCAGAATAGCCAGAGCCATCCTGAGGAAGAAAATGGAGCTGGAGGAATCAGGCCCCCTGACTTCAGACTATACTTACAAAGCTACAGGTCATCAAAACTGTATGGTATTGGCACAAAGACAGAAATATAGATCAGTGGAACAGTATAGAAAGCCCAGAATTAAAACCATGCAACTACAATCATATGATCTATGACAAAGAAGGCAAGAATACACAGTGGAGAAAGACAGCCCCTTCCATAAGTTGTGCTGGGAAAACTGGACAGCCACATGTAAAAGAATGAAATTAGAACACTTCCTAACACCATACATAAATATAAACTCAAAATAGATTAAAGACCTGAATATAAGACCAGAAACTATAAAACTCTTAGAGGAAAACAGGCCAAACACTCTCAAACATAAACCACAGCAATATCTTCTCAGAGCCACCTCTTATAGTAATGACAATAAAAACAAAAATAAAAAAATGGGAGTTAATTAAACTTGAAAGTTTCTGCACAGCAGAAACAGAACAGCTGTTGACTCACATACCTTGCAAAACTTTTGGTTTCCAAATGAGACAGGTTGTAGGGTGGGGGATACGCTGGGGGTTTGGGATGGAAATGCTATAAAATTTGGTTGTGATGATTGTTGTACAACTATAAATGTAATAAAATTCATTGATTAATTTAAAAAAATAATAAATAAACAAATTCTATTAACATTATCAGTGGTAAATCATGTTCATACCATAAATACTTGAAATTATGTAATGAAAATGGCAGTTTACCTCTATGGCTTTCTCCCCCAAACCTGCAAGTCCAGTCTAACTGTAAGGAAGATATTAGACAAAAAAAAAAAAAATGATAGACAGTCTAGAAAATACTACATAGGTCTGCTCAAAACTGCCAAAGTCATTAAAAAAAACAAGGAACAGAAGTAGGCAAGAGAATTCTAAAGACATATGACAACTAAATATAATGTGGTATCCTGTATGATATCCTGGATCAGAAAAAGGACATGAGGTACAAAATAAGATAATAGAATAACTATGTACTTTAGTTAATACAATGTATTCATATTGGTTTATAAGGTGTGACTAATTTACCTTATTAAGATATTAGCAATGAGATAAGTGGGGTGCAAGAGATTGGGGAACATTATACTTTTTTGATGCTTTTCTGTAAATATGATACTATCTAAATAAAGCATTACTAAACATTGAAAAAAATTTATTCCTATAAGAAATAGATGTTTATTTTATTTTATAGAAAAAGAGAACATATATCACCCAAATAATGTTCATAAAAAAGAAAAAATCAGGAGACAATTTATGAAAGAGATTTTCAATAGGAATTTGACATTCTTCCAAGATCAGGTACCTTTCCACGATTAGACAGATCATTATAAAATCAGACACATTTGTCTCAGTTTCTTTCTTTACAAGACTTGTACACCTAGATATCAATTATTCAAAAGAGGAAGGTCTGATAACTAGTACCAGTCAATAAACATGTTTTATTTGACCCTGTATTATATCTAGTTTTAGGTATATGCAATTTTTCATTATAATTTATGTTTTTATAAATGCATTAACCTAGGAGATAGGAGATTCAAAAAAAAAAGCTGAATAAGGCAGAGTACCATATGTTAACATTCTTACAAAAATAATAGACTTTATTTTATGTCAGAGAGAAAAATCAATTTTGGAAAAGTGTATTATAATGCATTTTATGTAGAAAATGTTGAAGTCTTATAAAACACCCATAAGAAACATTATGTAATAAGATATATTATTTGGGATAATTAAAAATATTTAGAACTAAGGTAGGGCTTATTATTTATTACTATAGGATGAAATACCAACTATTTTTAAGGTTCTACAAAAGTAATTAGAAGAAAAGAAACAATCGGGTAAATAAAGTACTTACAGGTTATTGATTGACACATGTAGTCAACTTTCAATTTTATGCCATATTGTTTCCCCAGAAATTGTATGAAAAGTATATTATTACATGCTAGCTTGTTTTCTCAGATATATAGTGGTTTTAATTTAAAGTCAGAATACTTAAGTGAAATCCAACAAATGTTTTTGATTGTATGAAAGCATATACACCAAATAAAACTGCAGATTATTTTAGGTCTAAAAATTGCAGAAGTATGATAAAGATCTTATAAAGTTGACTTTTTAGTTTTCTCAAGTTTTCAGTGACTGAAAATTCATGATAATTTTGGAATAATTAAATATTAAGTTATGCCCAAGTCTAAAATCTCTCCTCTTAGCATTCAATCAAGGATTACATGTCTCTCTATATTATAATATTTATTAAAGGCACAGCACAATTTTATGAAGAAAAATGCATATCTTTCAACAACATATAAAGCTACATTTGACCAAACATCATATTTTGGTTTCTTTCTCTCAAAAACACATCTTGAAGAGCTAGATGAGCTGGTATTTTATTTTAATACATTAACTAATTCTGCATTTGGCCACTGCATTAGGCGGTTTTGCAAAAGAGTCTCTAGTGAAACTTATGTTACATGGCTGAAGCTGATGTAAATATTATGTTCCATAAATTACCACCAAGTTTAAAATAAGGGGGCATGCCACATATTGTAGTTTTGGTGTTCTGCTTTCTTATCATATAACAAATTCACTACAAATTATTAAATTATATTTTAAGATGTCGTATTTGTGTTTCAGGCCATGAGTGCTGAATGAAATTATTATAATTTAATATGTTATTTTCTTTGAGCTTTGAAATGGACTTGAAATGATCATGCAAAAAAAATGAATTTTTTAATTCTCATAACCTCTCGTGTGATTGGAAGGAACACTTGAAGGCATTCATTTCTTCACCTGTGGGATTGTACAGGTTATCAGGCAATTATGTTGCATCCTACACATCTGGCATCCCTCTCAGAGGACAAATCTCACTTGCCTGATTTATACATTAAATCAAATAGCTGCCAAAAACATTTTGGAAGTTCATATTCTTCTACCCTAATCTATCATTAAGGAAGCTCCAATTGAAATATCTTTTTTTGTGGGTAAACTCTTACTAGAAAGCTATCATTCTGTCCCCCATTAAGCCAACAGCAGGAAAAGTGTATCCAGCAAAGCCGGGTAATGGTTTGTTCACACATCTTTTCCCCTGTTCCTCCTTCTGAATTTCCTGACTGGTACCCTCAAGTTACCAAAGACAGAAAGTTGGATATTATCCCCTTCATTTCTTTCTCCATCCCCTCTAAGGTTTGGGACCATCACGCATAAACGTATTTCAATTAATATCCATTGAAATAATGAATAAATATAAACCCAGATTTCATACTATATGTCCTGATGTCTAGACTTTCCACTTGTCAACACCGTGAAATAATTTGTGTTCATATTCCTTAGCATTTACCATTTTCCATCTGCCATCCTGCTTGGCTGATATCAATTGTTGTCAATTCCAGAGTGTGATGTAACCAGTTTTAATGAGTGACATCTTCCAAATCATGTACTAATGTATTAACTTGGTGACTAGTCCCTTCCAAAATATTATGACAATTCCCTCCTTGCATAATTATAATAACTCTACATATTCTGTATGAGAAGCAGGCAGGACTCAGGCATACCATTTCCATCAATGATTTGTGTTTATACACTCTGCCACATTGTGTGAAGGTTCTGAAGACAACATAATTTTTGGTAGCATTATTGGGCCTTTATCTGCATAGTATTAAGTTGCCCTGAAAACTCTGCCTGTGACAGACACTGTCATATGTCAAAACTTACCCCTTATATGCCACTACTTTTATGTCCTGTCATTGGAGAGGACTTTCTTTGTCCTTTGAAAATACATATTCCCCCATGCCCCACCATTTTCTGTTACTACCTTTAATTTTTTAAAATAACACTTGTTAAATTAGAAGCACATCTTTTTTACTAATTTATTTGGTCTCACCACCAAAATGTAAAATCCATGAAGACATAAACTCTTCTATTTTTTGTGTTAATGCACTGACATGGTATTTCTTAAGCCACTCAGGCTGTTATAACAAAATACCACAGATCTAGTAGCTAATATAAAAAAAATTTATTTCTCACAATTCTGGAGGCTGGGAAGTCCAAGATCAAGATTTCTGCATGGCCTTGTTCTGGTGAGAGCTCACCTTCTCCCTTCGCTCTGTGTCCTCCCATGTTGGAAGGGGTTAGATACATCTGAAAAACATATGTTTTTCCTTTTTTTTTTCCCTTTTTAGGGCTGCACCTGTGGTACATGGAACCTCCAGGTTGGTGCCTGAGATCTCCTGGGCTAGGGTTCGAGTCAGAGCTGGAGTGCTGGCCTATGCCACAGCCACACCAATGCCAGATCTGAGCCAATCCTCAACCTACACCGCAGCTTTCAGCAATGCCGGTTACTTAACCAATTGAGCGAGGCCAGGGAGAGAACCCACATCCTCTCAGAGACTATGTTTAGTCCTTAGCCTGCTGAGCCGCAATAGGAAATCCTAGAAATATCTCTGGAGCCTCTTTTACAAGGTACTAATCTCATTTATGACAGGTTCCTCATGACTTAAGCACCTTCCAAAGGCATCTCCTCCTAATACCATCATCTTTGGATTTTAGGATTTTAATATATAAATTTGGGGGTAACACAAACTTTCAGATCACAGCAGAGTTATATTTAGTTATGGGATGAATCAGTCTGTCTTAAGAAACCTGTATTCCAATTTCAAAGACTGGTAACCCAGAATGGAGATCATCTGTTCATTTATCCACTTAAGCTATTTGATAATGTGGATAAGTTACCTGACTGAATGAATAAGCTCAAATTTGTGCTTCCTCGTCTTATCCAAAAGTTAAAAAAAAAATGTATAAGAGCAATTTTGAAAAATAAAAAGCCAAAATCTTCCTCTTACACCGCTAAAGCATTTCCATAGATAAAGTGGGGAAACTTTACCTTCAGTTTCTGCAAGATTCCAACAGGAAAGCAGGCAGAGTGTAAGACCATTTTATGAAACACAAACTGGATAATTTATTTAAAGAAATAGCAGGTACTTCAGGAAGTTGCTAGGAAGAAATGAATATTAGGTGCTATCATATCTTCCATTTTTATTAAAAGAAGTTTGAAATCTTTTAGAAAGAAGACATTAAGTTAATGTCCCTAGAGATTCAAGTTTTGGAGGTTCATTCTAAACCTTTTAAATAAGTCAAAAAAGTTTCAAGAGGACTATGACCCACAGGTCCTCAATTTTTAGCCACAGAGCTCTGTACACTCGTTCAGAGTAAGATCCTTTTGGAATCCTTTTTACTCAAATGTGTAGTATGTTCAGCTGCATCATAAGAATTCACATATGAAATTCACCATTGTAATTTTTTAAAATTAATTTGCTGCCTAGCACACCTCTAAAATGATTTGCCCTGAGTTTCTTTTTTACACCTTTTTTTTTTCTTTTTCTTTTTTTTGGCCATGCCTGCAGTATGTAGAAGTTTCCAGGCCAGGGATCAAACCCTCACCAAGGCAGTGACAAAGCTGGATGCTTAACCCACTGAACCATCAGGAAACACCTTACTGGCATAATTTAAAGGTATTGCTTATAACATTAATATGCAAACTTAGGAAAATTTAACTAAGTCCTAGGTATTTTCTCCTCAAACATAAGGGTGTTTTCATTTTACAAACACTATGAATTAAGTAATGAGTATTCCATTTTTGTGGTGGCTATGGAAAAACCATCACCACCCAATTCAAACAAATACATGGGTATCATGACATGGATTTTGGATGACTTTAATTTATTGCATTGCTAAATTCTAATCAAAATTGAAATATACTCCAAATAGGCCTCTAAGATTATATTGTATCTTTATGATATTCCTGTCTCCAATGCATACCTCATGTAAGGTGTGAAATACAACTATGAAGTATAGGTATATTTTGTCCTTGTTGCATGTTACTTGTGCCCAGAAAAATACCTGGCACATGGCAAGTGCTCAGTAAGTATTTTTTGAATGAATTAATGAATGAATCCATTAAGCTGTAAATTGGATGCCTCCTAGTGTTAAAAGCTATACTAAATATTTTACGTGAAGTAGTTATTTGAAAAAAAAAACATTTTTTTAAATGTGTGTCTTAATTCTCATCTTACAAATTATAGAATTAAAACTAAAAAAATCTTGGAGTTCCCGTCGTGGCGCAGTGGTTAATGAATCCGACTAGGAACCATGAGGTTGTGGGTTCGGTCCCTGCCCTTGCTCAGTGGGTCAAGGTTCCGGCGTTGCCTTGAGCTGTGGTGTAGGTCGCAGACGCGGCTTGGATCCTACATTGCTGTGGCTCTGGTGTAGGCTGGCGACTATAGCTCCGAATGGACCCCTAGCCTGGGAACCTCCATATGCCACGGGGGTGGTCCAAGAAATGGCAAAAAGACCAAAAAAAAAAAATAATAAAATAAAAATAAATAAAATAATGCCATTTGTCGCAACATGGATGGACTTTTCCTCAGCATTAACCTATCAACCTAAACTTAGCACTAGCAATTTTTTTCACTCATCAAGTTATCAAGTATGTAATTTTTTAATTATATAAGCCAATGTTGTATATGCCTTAATTTATTTAAAACACATATAAATAAAACATTTTAGAGGAATATGTTTCTAAAGCATGAAATTCCTTTGGTGCAAAGCAGGACAAAATAACTTCTTAATTATTTGGACGAATTAATTTCTTACCACAATTCTATCAATTGGATCCATTTATCTTAAAAAATAAACACTCTAATTACAATAAAACACTCATTTTACCTTGAAAAGATTACAAAAGCCAACATGCTGGGCTACAAATAAACATTCAATTTAGTGAAAAAGTAAAATAGAAATCATCTTTACCAACAATTACTGCAATTTTCATTGTAATGTTGGAAAAGTATCTTGAAATTTTTATTTTTAAATACTAAAAATACTTACCTCTGCTGAGGTTAGGCAGTGCAATGGACTGTTATACAGAGAAAATCTTTTGGCCTTTTAGCCATGGAAGTGGGCTCTATACTTTTGAGAAATGCGTCTGTAAAATACTAAGAGTACATTGAGCTAAAGAAATTTCTTCTCACTTCCTGGAGTACCCATTGTGACTCAGTGGTTCGTGAATCCGACTAGGAACCATGAGGTTGTGGGTTCGATTCCTGGCCTCACTCAGTGGGTTAAGGATCTGGCATTGCCATGAGCAGTGGTGTAGGACGAAGACACGGAGGTCAGATCCCATGTTGCTGTGGCTGCGCTGAAGGCCTGCGGCTACAGCTCTGATTAGACCCCTAACCTGGGAATCTCCATATGCCATGGGTGCGGCCCTAGAAAAGACAAAAAAAAAAATTTCTTTTCACTATCTATGTCAAGTAAGTTAGAGGCACATTCAATTGCTGTTTTGAATAATTTACAATTGGCGATTGTCATGATGTAATGTGTCCTTTGCAATTACAGTCAGTTTTTTTCATTACATTTCCAGATTTAATTTCAGGAAATGAATTCATATGTAAAGCTCAGAGCACCTGGTTTATGACTAAGCCATGAATCGGTATAAACAATTGTACTATTTAAGGAGAGGAACCTGATTCTGGATTCAGTTGTCAGTTTGTAACTATGAGTGCTAATTGTTTCTTTCTTTTTTTTTTCTTTGTCTTTTTGCCATTTCTTGGGCCGCTCCCGCGGCATATGGAGGCTCCCAGGCTAGGGGTCTAATCTGAGCTGTAGTCGCCATCCTACCAGAGCCACTGCAACGCAGGATCCGAGCCGCATCTGCAACCTACACCACAGCTCTTGGCAACGCCGGATCGTTAACCCACTGAGCAAGGGCAGGGACGGAACCCGCAACCTCATGGTTCCTAGTTGGATTCGTTAACCACTGCCCCACGAGGGGAACTCCTATGAGTGCTAATTGTAAAATGGCTTGGCTAGTTTGACACACTGACAATGCTTCCACGTAGATAGAAATCCTCTTTTTAGCTACAAGTATCTTACTCTGTATTGAGTGTGAGTTTCCTAAGTTTTTCCAAAGCTTATATAAAATAGAAATTTATAGAATAATTTAAAATAGTTTAGGAACTATGTGTTCAGGATCCACAGTTCTAAACAGATTCAATCATATCTTTGTAGGGACTTCAGATGCGAAAAATTGAATCAAAATGTCAAAGTAGAAAAATCTTTAGGGGTTTTTCCAACTAATAGTAGAATATCATTTTTAAATGGTTACAATTAAATATATATATGTGATTTATCAACTTCCGTATTTACTTTTTTTTAAATTTATTTCCCCAGTCCCCAGTTGGACATTTATTTTATTTTTATTTTATTTTTTGGTCTTTTTTGCCATTTCTTGGGGCGCTCCCACGGCATATGGAGGTTCCCAGGCTAGGGGTCCAATCGGAGCTGTAGCTGCCAGCCTATGCCAGAGTCACAGCAACGCAGGATCCGAGCCGCGTCTGCGACCTACACCACAGCTCAAGGCAACGCCGGAACCTTGACCCACTGAGCAAGGGCAGGGACCGAACCCACAACCTCATGGTTCTTAGTCGGATTCGTTAACCACTACGCCACGACGGGAACTCCCCATATTTACTTTTTAAAAATATGTAATTTCAGTTCTCTGAAGAACATATATACCTATTTCAACACTGATATGTGAGTAAAGGAATAATGCAATGATGTTTCTAAAACATTTTCTTAGCCATAATTTAATTCAATACCTGATCAATAGCTCAAAACACTATTTTTATTAGTGTACCATTTATAACCGTGTAGATTTTGACAGACACACACACACACACAATCTTTCAATTGTTCCTCACCTGAAGTGTTCCTTTTTTTATTGCTCTTGCTATTCAGTATGTTTAGAGGGCCTGCAGAATCCCCATTGCAGGGAAGCTTGTAAGAAATGCAGAATCTTGGGCCCTGACAAAGATTACTGAATTAGAATCCATGTTTTAAATAAAATTCCCAAAGGACTCATATGGACTTTAAAGCTGGAATAACACGGATGTCTATGTTCATGTTGTAGCAGAGGTAATCTTCTAGTCTGAAGATAAATATTGGCCTCTGATATTGAAGTTGGCTCCTGTGAACATTTCAGGGACATGTTTCACAATACAGAAATGTCTGTATATTTTGTGGGCATATATGTGAGTCATATTTCTATATTTCTAGACTTTAATTAGTATTAATAATAAATACTTATTCTGAAATATACCATCCAGAAGAGAGTATAAAACTCTATCTAATCACTTGAATAATAGGAACACTAAGTTAAATGCCTTAAAAGAGATTTTAAAAAATCAAATAACTACTAACCTCCAAAATCTTTTAAAAAAATTACAATGACATGGAAAATAAACATAATTATGGGGAAAATTTGTCGGAACCTGAGTTGAAGAAGAATAAAATGTCAACAGATATAGCTAGGAACTTGTTTCCCAGGCAAACGGTTAGAGTATGAGTATTAGTCAAGATGTGGGAGAAAGGCATTTTTCAGTGAATGAATCATCAGCTTTGTTACTTGAAATGTATCACATGACCAGAGGTTAAAGATTAAGACAGGCAAAGTGAAATAGGGTGATATTATGAAAAGGTTAGAAACCTAGTTTGAGATGATTTTACTTTATTAGGTATTGTGATTCTTCAATGACTTTCTTTACGGAACCAATGTGATTGTCATAAGGAGTGAAGGTTAATTTTATGTATAATCTTGACCGGGCCAAAGAAGCCCAGATTAAAGATTTTTTTGGGTGTGTCTGTGAGGGTATTTCTGGAGGATGAGATTAGTATTTGAATGGGTGGACTGAGTAATGTAGATTGTTCTACCCACTGTGGGTGGGCATTGGCCAGTCTGTTGAGGTCTTGAACAGAAAGAAAGGGGAAGGAGAAAAAATCTCGCCCCCTTTTGTTTCATGCTTGCCTGCTTGACCTGGAACATTGATCTTCTGTCCTTGACTGAGATTTACACCATCTGTTCCCCCAGCTCTCAGGCCTTCAGACTCTGGGGGAACTACATCTCTGGCTCTCCTGGGTCTTCTGCTTTCAGATGACATAGATAGATAGATAGATAGATAGATAGATAGATAGATAGATAGATAGATAGATAGATAGATAAATGATATTAGCTGTTTTTCTGGGGAACCCTGACTAATGCACAAGTTTTTGAAACATATGTCCATTTGTTGTAGAAAAGAAAGAGAAAAAAGCTGGTAAAATAGGTTGCTCTTGATAAATCCAGGATGAGAATGAAGATGATGTCAGTAAGGACAGATAGAGGGGTTATTTAAAGAAATTTAGGGATATGACCTATAGGACTGGGAGCTAATTGTATGAGATAAGTGAAAGGCAATACATAATAAAAATTAACTGTAGAGTTTTAATCTTGCTTGAGGGACAATGGTCAAGTCATTAACAGAAGTTAGGAAATCAGAAAAAAAAAACAGGTTCAGTTTGGAACACCTTGATTTAAATTAGTTAGGAGTAAGGTATTTAGATATCTTTGTCCATAAGATAATGGATGCAGAGAAGGAAAATTTTGATGTGCATATTTGAGAGTTATCAATGCTGAGGAAAAAAAATAGATGAAACTATGGAACTATATGAGGTTCTAGTGGAGGAGAGACTGGGAGGTGTTTTCCACTCCTTCCCCCTTTTCTGGCTATAATTTTATCAGGATCCCAGACAAATTCTGCTTGATTCTAACCTTTATTTTTTCTGTGTAATTCCTTTTTGAACAGTTAAGCAAGTTGCTAAAAGCATGCCTCTCTCACTCTGATAAATGTGACAAACAGCTAGTTTCTCCCCAATATCCATTCTCTCCTCTCTTCTAATTATAGAACCTACTTTAGTTGTAGGTTAACTTCCTCCAACCTCTTCCCCCTAAACTTTCTCCAACTTCCTTTGCAGCTCTTGTTGTCAGGTAATATAGTTACTATCAATGTGACAAAAGCAGAAGTTACTGGGAAGACATTAAGGGTTAATTCAATGTAAACTTCCCTTATGTTTTCCCTTTTGTGTGTGTGTGTTTTGCCTTTTTACTTCAGGAAATTCCAGCTTAATGGCTGGATCTCTGGCAGCCATCTTGCAAACGTAAAAATTGGGCTCAAACAAAAGGATGGAAACAAATGATTTCAGAAGGGACTGGTTTGCTTTGAAAACATGTTGAAGCCACAACATTTGTCCCAGATTTTTTTTTTAATTTCCTATAAAAATTCAAAAACCATATTTTGGAGCTCCTTGGTACTCTTACCCAAATAGTATTCTTAACAGATAAAATTAATTCAATGTGTTCTTGACCCAATCTTAGTCAATCTAAACACGCAGATTAAGAGAAATCTTAGTGTACCATGCTGACCCTCATAATCACTGTGACTTAACAATGTGTATTAAACTAGGAATAGATTTTAGAGAAAGGTGTAGTTTTCAGATGACAGGCTTATTTACCACTTTAATATTCCTTCAGTTTTCTGTTCCAGTTGCCTTATGTTAATGGGAGCAAGAATGACTTCCATGTTAGCAACCACAGCATCAGTCATGGGTATTAAGTGACAAAGCATACCATCCAAAGGTTCCTTGATTCCACGTTATTATCACGCTAGTCCAGTGCAGTGTGAAATTCATGCTGATTTTTTCAGGGGTGACAAGAGGCAATGTGATGAACTAGTGTTTTAATATCCTTTGAGACTAATGGCATAAAGACAATACTGATATATGGGGCAACTAGTGGGACTAAGAAATATTATATTAAAAATAGAAAGCCTTATTACTTTATCTTATATAATGCATCATTCTTGCCTTCGTCAGTTATTTCCTCTTCTCCCAGCACAGTAACAGTGATGCAGGAAAAACAAAAAGTGCATTCTGGACTCACATTACACACTCTTAGGACAAATGCAAGTTTTTCTCTTAAAGAACATAAAAATCCCTCAAACTAGACTTTACAAATGATGATATAACAAAAATAGTCCAACTGAACACAGGAACTGTACTCATACTCTAAGCATATCTGCCTTATTCATCCAAAAACCCAAGCAGAACAAAATGGACAGGTGGTTTATTAACGCTTGAAAGGACCAAGGTGTAAAGAGATACAATTTTTAGAAATTGAAGAAAAGCTTGATAACCACTAGTGGAAACTTTTGGTTGCCTGACCACACATATTTACTTCTTTTTTGGCTATATCAAAATTTTGTATTCATCCTTCACCACCTCAACAGTCACCTATCCCCAGGTTCTGGTTTCATACTTGATCTGTTTGAACCAGCTATTCAGACCCTATTCTTATTCCTAATGATAGATTTACACATTGACTTGTGAAGCAATTCTTGCCAAATAGATAAAAAAGTCTGTTTCCCAGGAATCTCTAGGATAGGTTTCTATCATCTTTAAGGAAAAAAATCTTTCCTTCACATACACTGGCCTGTTTCATTTCTGGATGTGTTGGCTGGGATCACTGCAGATTTCCTTTGGCCTGAAAAAAACTGGCTTCTGAACAAGCCAACGTGCTAAGGGTGGCAGCACAGATTTTTAAAGGTCCATTAGTTCTTAATGAAATATGTTGGTAGCTAAATTTATATCCTGGAGCCTTCTATCCCTAGCCTCTTGTTTGATTGCAGGATATTTTATTTCTTATGTTTTAAGCCAGACAAGTAGGGTTTTCTGCTACTTGCAGCCAAAAGTGCACTGACATAAAAACATGTGAGAAAATACATACTAATTGATGCCTATCCTGGACATGCCTCGTAGGATTATAATCTTCCTGTTTATGTTTGTCCAATTTTTAACATAAAAAATATATTATATATTTATACATTGTACATTTTCCAGTTTCTATTAACTTAAGGGAGAATAGAATGTTCTGTAGTATACTCCTCATTGGAGTTTTTAATTTGTGAGCACCTGGATACTAATTCACTGAGGTTAAAAATTCAGATTCCAGAGTTCCCATTATGGTGCAGCGGAAACAAATCCGACTAGGAACCATGAGGTTTGGGGTTTGATCCCTGGCCTCACTCAGTGGGTTAAGGATCGGGCATTGCCATGAGCTGTGGTGTAGGTCACAGACATGGCTTGGATCTGGCGTTGCTGGGGCTCTGCTGTAGGTCAGCAGCAACATATCCAATTAGACCCCTACTCTGGGAACCCCCATGTACTTTGGGTGCAGCCCTAAAATAAAGGATAAAAGACAAAAAAAAATTCAGATTCCTAGATACTATGCTAGACATGCTGTATCACCTTATATTTGAAGGTGATGACTAAGATGTCTAAACTAAAAGAAAATCTCTTCCTGTTGACCTTAGTTATTTGAGAAACAAGGATAGATATATAATAAGCTTTTTAGTACTTCAAGATCTGGGCACTTTTGTATCTTCATTAAAATAAAAATCCATATCTCAATATTGTATGAAGGCTATTTTGAAAATGTCAAAATATTTATTTATTTGTTCATTTATTTAGTGCCACACCTGTGGCATATGGAGGTTCCCAGGCTAGGGGTCCAATCAAAGATGTAGCCACTGGCCTATATGCCAAAGCCACAGCATTGAGGGATCTTGGCTGCATCTTTGACCTACACCACAACTCATGGCAACCCTGGATCCTTAACCCACTGAGCAAGGGTAGGGATCAAACCTGCTTCCTCATGGATGCCAGTCGGATTCATTTCCACTGAGCCATGATGGGAACTCCCAAGATCTTATTTTAAAATTAAGTAATTCTGCAAAAGATAGTTCTCTTCAGTCCCCAAAATATGTACCTCAATCATTAAAACTCAAACATAACTAGTATCAGCACCAGAGTTTTCTAAGAATTTCTTAAACTTACTTTTAACCAACTTAATCAGTTCATCATATCCTCTTCAAAAATTCCATAACAATTGGAATGTGCACTATCTTCCTGATAGATAAAAGGCATTCATAATTTTAAGGTAGTATTTATATTGTAAGATATGCAATCAATATTGCAATTCCCGAAAGATGCAGAATCCCATTATGTAACCATGAATGAATCTATTTAAGGATGGTTAATTTATAGAGGATGTAGAATGATTGCAACTGTGTTGTTGCCTCTGCTGGATTCCCAAACTAACTGCAGAAGGAAATCAACTGTGTGTGTGTGTGTGTGTGTGTTTCATAGAAAATACTTGTCATACTCAGTAATGTCCAAAGAAATGTTCTTTCTGCTTGGGTGTCAGGCCCTAGAGTGAGCTTCATCACCTACCTGCTGTCATGGGAACTGACAAGAAGTAGGCACAGAAAATAACTCACTGTCCTCGCGGTAAACATGAGAATGTGTGTGCATTCCTCAGAGATACACCTGCGGAGAGGATCTGAACAATTGCCATCGTAGCATGCTATGGTTTGTACCGATGAACAAACTAGTTTAGTTGCTGAAGAGTAAGACCACAAAGAATCAAATAAAAAGAAATTTAGAGAGTCAGCAATACTCTCTGTCAAGGAATTCTATGGTAATGTGATTTGTGGTGTTACAGCAACTGCTGCATCACATCCTGTGATGTCTTTGTGAACTAGTTCTAAGAAGAATTTAATATGCAAATATGCCTGCAGAATTGAGGAGACAGTGCATACCTAGTGCTTAATGTTAAATATGCAGGAGCATAATGCCTTCATGTTTAATTCTATTATCATTTTGAGAGTTATAGTTGCACATTCAAATTTTACATTTCTACTTTTTATTATTAATATACAGATGTGAGAGCAGTTTTCTGCAGGTATAATAACCTAGGGTTTCAAGGCTTCTTCCCTGACTTAGATAAAATTACTATTGTGGGACAAGACTTAAGTAAGTAACCAGCTTTTGTTCAATCACAAGCACACAATGTGAGTTCCTCATAAAATTTTTATCAAGATTATTTGTGTGCAATATATGTTTAACAATCCATAGAGATAAGTAAAAATACAAAAGGGCATTTCATCATAAACATGTAAAGGGGTTCAACTTATTTCAAGGTATATTAATAATGTATTTAAGACAATATTCATAAAGTTAGGAAACTAGCTCTTATTTCTATTGTTTTGTAAGATGGGTTTTCCAATTTTTAGCATTTTTAAATGTGATAGTATTGTTGATAAAATATAAAACTTAAGGGGCTTAATTTATTTCTAACTAGCGTACTTGTTTTTCTCATGTACTAAGCTAGAAAGAGTCTTTCTCTTATAGAAAACTGGTGTATGACTCCCAGGTAAACCTACAGAGATTAATTACATTTCGGCATATATTACTATATAGGGACATTAAAAAGAAAACATTCTTGTTCAACTGATTATTTTGTGAATGATCACAAATGACCATTAATTTTGGCTCCTCAGTATGAGCTAATGATACTTAGAGATTGCTTTTGTTACTTCAACTCGGAAGCGAGTTTTATAAGCAGAAAAAAAATGTAAAGTAAATCCCATCATATAAACAATAACAACAACACTTTAGTGCTACTGGTGATTGCAGTTGAGATTAAATCATAACTTTTACACATCAAAAGTCTGACATAAGATGCATAATAACTGCTAGCCAGTCTCAGCACACAGATCCTTGTGAATCAACAAGGACTCTTTTTACCAGCATCACTAATATTGTTGGGGCTGTGAACTTAACATTGATTTACTGATTTTTTGTTTGTTTGTTTCAAATATGACAACTGCAAACACTTGGGTTTTCAATTTATGAGACAGTTGAACATAGTCGCCAGATATTCAGAGCAAATGCATCAAAGTTCTAGGTCCACCCCAAACACATTTTTCTTTCTTCTGTGACTGTACATTTTACAGAAACTAGCCCAGTCCTCTTAATCCCCATTCCTCTCCGTTGAAACCCAAACTCCTCCCTTCCTATCTGGCTTATCAGTGACAATGCCCTATCTTTCTCCATTAAACCTCTCTCATGCTCTTGCTAGCTAATGCCAATATATTTTTTCTCAACTGTAGTACATACTGTTTGTACTTCTCCTGGGTAGTATTAACAGCTTTCTCAGAAATAGAATTAAAGCATCTTCTGTAAGTCAGAGATTGCATATCATTTTCCATCCCTGCTAGTGCTTTAGCCTGGGGATGGAGAAATGGAACAATAGGCATGGTTAGCTTCTGACCTCCATCCTAGATATACTAGCCCTACTCACCAAAACAGCATGCGTGCGCACACACAAACACACACACACACACACACAAATTTACCAGTGTTCCCACTTCTCCAAATGCTGGGTCCATGGACGGAGCATGAGAAGAAATTACACGTTTATATGGCAGGTGCTGTAGGAGCTGGCCTTGGCTTAGTGGGTAATTACATCTGGTTCTTTCTCTTACATTGCCTTTCATAGCTTTCTTGGATCCCTCATCCCCTGAAAATCCAGCTAATAACCTCTCAATAAGGAAGCTATTTTTCCCAAAGCTAGGTGAATACAATCTTCCTTCTGCCAAGGTTTTCTGATCTAGCACATTGATAGAGCCCCTCCCCCACACTACCCTCCCTCCTTCTGTAAGCCTCTTGCTCCTTATTTATTTTTACTTTCATGATGGTCTTAAGGATGAGAACACAGTTTCTTAGTATTTTTTGGCAAATCCTATATAGGATTTTGGCTTCATCCTTTAGGCAATTAATTATTATTATTTTTTTTGAGTTCCTGATACCTGTAGGCACTGGGAATATACTTGAAAACAAAAGAGAAATCAAATTATTCCTTCTTTGAGCTTAGAGAGGACAAAACTAAAAATTAAATAATACTGTGTTACATGCTGATGAGTGCTGAGGAGGAGAAATAAGCAGGAAAGATGATATGAAGTATATTTGCATGAGTAGGGGGAGTTGAAATTTTAGATAGGTGTGTCCAGGGCAGGACTCCACCCTAAAAGCATTACTTTTGACTACCTGGGACTACTTTTGACCTAATAAGGAGAGCAAATGAGCCTGGGTGATAAGGGAGAAGATTTTTCTGGCCAGAATGATCAGCATGTTTAAAGTGCCCTGAGGTGCGAACATCCTTGGAAGTTCAAGGAATTTTGCACAAGACAGGGTCAAGGTGTAGAATGAGGTGGGTTAAGAAGATAGAGAGGAGAGTGGTGAGGGTACATATGTACCCTATGCCATTAGGAGGCCTCATGGGCTCTAAGAAAGACTCAGATTTTTACCCTGAATGAGACATGAGGCTACTGGGGCAAAAGTTGGAAATGATTCTGTTTATGTTTTACTATGGTGACTACAATTACTGTGTTGTAACTACTCTAAAGAGGGCAAGAGCCAGAATAGAGACAACAGTTATCAGACCCCTGTAATAATCTTAGTGAGAGATAATGTCACTTGTACGGAGATGGTGACAATTGAGCTGATGAGCTGTTATCAAGTTTAGAGTATTTTTTGAGGATAAAGTCAAACTGATTCACTGAAAACTGGACATGTGTGAGAAAAAGAAGAGTCAAGGATGGCGCCAAGGTCTGCACCTTCAGCAAATATAATAGTGGAGTGAGCAATAGTTGAGATGTTACAGACTGTACGAGTGGGCTTCCTGGATAAGAGTCATGAGGAACACATGATGTTTGAGATTCAGATTATGTGTGTATCTACAAGTGCCAAGTAAAATGTTAAATATATGACTATGAAAATCAGAGATAATTCAGAACCTCAAATGCTCTCTACCAATATTACTTTTTTGGATTATTATCAAAACAGAATAGTGATTGGAAATGGTCCATTATAACCTTGCTCCAGGTACATTTTCTCATTTGATCCTAAACTAAAAGAAATTCTAAGACCAATAGTATTTCCCCAATTTAACAGTTTAGGAAGAGGAGACTCTAAAATTTTACAGCTATTTAGTCCTTTCAAGCAACAGATTAAATTACTTAATATTTGTCTCCTATTGACAGGATAAATGGTTAAAATCAAGGTGGTAGAGCAAGCACATCATTTTGTGGGTCAAAAAAAACTTTCGAAAAGCAAAATCCAGGTTCAAGTTTCTCCCTTTACTAAGATATTTTTTCTTTATCTAGATCACAAGTGCTTCTAAAATAGCTAATGGTTCAGTAGCTGCTCTCAATTGTCAAAGATGTTTTAAAATTTTTGTGTGTTTTCCCTGTGATTTACATTTCTAAAATTTTCTTTTTATGGACAAGACAAACATCTAAGGAGATATTCACTACTTCATATCCTATAGTAATAAGCTTTTGGTTCAACAATAAAGAACCTTTAAAACTCAGTAGATATCATTATATTCTTATTCATATTAAGTTAGAGAAATGTTTCATCTGCAGCTTTGTGTGGGGCCGGGCCAAGGTATTTTTATCTTTTCTTTCTAGAACCTTAGATGAAGGAGCAGCTTCTATATTGAGAGAGTTATTGTGATTGACAGCAGAAGCTGGAAGGGCAGGGGTGGGGGAAGCAGACCTGAACCATAAAAATACACTTACAGCTCTAATTAGAATGTAACTTATGTCATGTATATCCACATACCATTGAGCAAATCAAGTTATTTGACCAAATCCAAACTCAATGGGGCAGAGAAAATACTCCTTCAATGAAGCATGCCAAGAGTAAGGGAGAAATAAACAAATGTGAACCAATAACACATTTTATTTTCTCATATTCTATTTTTTCTAGGCTAGTATTTTTTCCCTTTAATAAAATAACCCCAAGAAGTCAAAATCAATAATACTGATCTCCCTCATTGCAAATGCACTTCCATATCATAATTATGTCTTAGTCTAAAACACAAATTAACTAATTAAAACTAATTATATTTCAATCATACATTTTCTGTTCAGACTGAATGAGCTGGTTGAGGTTTAGTCTGTGTTTTCTTTAATTTTTTTTCCTTCAGTGGCTGCTGTTGTTATTTTGATGCTTGTAACTGGTATTTACATCCCATCAGACAGCATCTTTTCTAGATATGAAGATCCTTGGAACTTGGTCTGCAGGAAATATTGTCACGTAGTTATGGTTGTCAAGACATTTTTTCACAAACAGAAAGAACCACAGAGCCCAACCAATTAAAGGAACTATTGAATTTTATAAAATGAACTCATTTAAACAAGTTGGATATGACCTTTTCATGGAAGGAATCTCTTGATACTTTTATATAATGATATACAACATTTTCTTATCATTCCGAGAGAGAATTCTAAAAACTTCCTACCTTGAGATAAAGTAAAAGCAAAGATCATGCCGGGAGATGAAACCATGGTTTTAGAATAAACACAATTACATATTTTTAGGTACTACTGGAAAGAGAAAAAGTCATTATGACAATAGGAAGAATGGAATTACTTGGATATGGGGCATGGTGATATATTTTGTTTTAAAGTTAAAATCTGCAATGATTTGCTAAGAATGCTTTGTTTTGCTCTGTAATTTAGGTATAGCCATATATCACTTGAGGCAGAGATAAAGATATGAAGGTTTCATCTGGAGATTATTATATAACAATTGCATAATACTTCATTTCAAAATTCCTTTAAAAAGTATGCTATACCACCCGAAATGTTCATCCAAAATATATTTTTCCAGTGGCCATTCTTCCCCCTCAAGTTCAGTAAAAAATATTTTACTTGAGATCTAGGACGTATAAAATGGAGGTGTGTCTGAATATATATACAAATACATACATATATTAATGAATATATGCATTCCCATATATTCATACTCATATACAAAATCTATATTGTATATAAACCGGTATACATGAAATAAATGCTTCATGAAATTATGTTATGATTACATATGACTCTGTTTCTGTTCTATTTTACTAAAAATAAATCTAGCCATGACTTCATAAATTGATTTCATGAGCCATCAGTTTGAAAACTCTGTTGTAAATCTGTTTAAACACTATTTTATTTCACTTTTTGGTAATTAAAAAAATTAAAACAACAAAAACTTGGCTTAGAGAGAGCATAAATGTATGGAAAAATATTTGATTTCTCATCTCGAAAAGAATAATTTTTTGGAATTTATACAACCAGAGGTTACACTCAAACCATATGGCAGAACCATTTTTCAAATCCATCACTTCTGATGCTACTGGGCAGAAACACCACAGATTTTGTCACAGACACTATTCAGAGCATGTAGCCTTTGGAAGCTCTGTTTGTTTCCACTGACCCTGAAGAGGCATAGCTGGAAGGGCTGCCATTTCTTTTTTTTTTTTCATTCTTTCTTTCTTTCTTTTTTTTTTTTTGCTTTTAGGGCCACACTGGCAGCATATGGAAGTTCTCTAATCCGAGCTTCAGCTGCTGGTTTACACCACCACCATCACAGTGACACTCATCTGATGTTCATCTGTGACCTACAGCACAGCGCACAGCAATGCCAGATCCTTATCCCACCGAACAAGGCCAGGAAGAAACATTGAGTCCTCATGGATACGTGGATAGTCAGATTTGTTACCACTGAGCCACAATAGGAACTCTAGCACTGCCATTATTTGGTGTCTCTAACAAATATAAGGCTCAAGTTACATTTCTAATTGCTGGGGCTCATGTCACATAGCCGAATACATCCTAACAGAAGGCCCTGCTAGATTCTGGGGAGCAGCAGACTCTCAATATGGTCAATGATATTTCACCAACCCAGGAAGCAGTTCTAAATGTTTTGGACCACCAAAAAGAATGACAAATGATATTTTTACTCTCCACACTGAATATCTGCGTGTGTTTTTAGAACTTTACAATGGGATTGCTCTATATAGATAGCTACAACAATGAGAAAACCATACAATTAGCTAAAAACAAATGTAATACAACAAAATATAGTAATTTGGCTGAAAGATTTAATCCTGTGTACACTGTAACATAATTTCCATATGTATTTTCAATAATTGGTTCTAGTTAATGCTGTCTCCAAACAATGGGAGACAATGTAATTAAATGTGATAAATATATTTCCCTGATGATATGTATTATGTCATCCTAAATTACATAATGCATCTGACAAGTCAGGGATAATTCAGTTTACCTTAGAAATGCATAACAAATGAAAAACAATTATAGACTTGAAAATCATGTTTACTCCTGTTCCGTTTTATAAATAACAACCCCATAGAAGTCTCTGTTAGACATTTATCAAATGTTGAAAGTTTTAATACAAATTGTTTTAAAAAATAACATGATAATGATGGTAACCAAGTACCATGGTAAGATGGAAATGATTGTAAATAATCATATAAAACCAAAATAAGTTCCATATGGTATTATTAGAGAGCTTCAACATTGTTTTGGAATATGTAAATTGACCAAGTTTTATCATTATGTCAAAGATAAGTTATATCTGATAAAAACTTTCAGCAATCCATGCCATACTGATGTTTAGATTTCCCCATAGAGTAAGTTGGCCTAATCAAAGAAAGCAATTTTTTCATTCTAAGTTTTAAAAACAAAGAGGATTCATACTTTGTTGGTTTTTTTTATAATTACAATAAATAAGTAAATAACCCTTGATTTTCAATGATGCAAAAAAAGGAATATTCTTTACCTCTAACATTACAGGACTTAGAAAATATCTTCAAATACTTCCTGACTTAATAAACTACCTTTGGAAATTAATTTTATTCAGAATTCTACCAAATACCCTTCAGAAGAGGCACTTAAGGGGCATGTGCCATTCTCTTAACCTCTGGAAAATAATATCTAGAAATTGATATGATTTTTAATGGAGATAATTATAAAATAATCTCTAGTGAACAAAGCCTAAGTGTTAGTTTTGAGAGTGCAAAGGAAGAAATCTAATGAATAGGATCCAGCCTATTTCTTGAGGTTCCCCAGTTCAGACATACAAGCGGTTTTCCTGACACACCTGAACATTTCCCTTATCCACAAGCATGACTTTATGAAGCAATTAATCATAAATGCATCCATTCAATACATGTATACATATGTGTGTGTGTATATATATATGTGTATGTGTATATGTGTGTGTGTGTGTGTGTGTATCCTACAATTTCATTATCCTTTCTTCCATGGACACATAGGTAATTTTGATATTTACTATCATAAATAATTCTGCAATGAACATAGGGGTGCATATACTTATTGAGTTAGTGTTTGTTTGTGTTTTTTAAATAAATACCCTAAAGTGGAATTGCTGGATCATTTGGTAGTTCTATTTTTAATTTTTTGGGAAACACCATCTTGTTTTCCATAGTGGCTGCACACATTTATGTCCACACCAAGAGTGCACAGAGGTCTCCCACATGTTCACCATTATTTGTTATTTCTTTTATTTTTGATAATGGCCATCCTAACAGATGTGAAGCAATTTCTCACTGTGGTTTTAATTTACATTTCCCTGATGATTAACAATGTCAAGCATCTTTTCATGTATCTGCTGGCCATTAATAGGTCTTCTTTGGAAAAATGTCTTTACACCTGCTCACTTTTTAATTGGATTTTTTGTTTGTTTGTTTTGCTATTGAGTTGTATGAGTCTTTTACATACATTGGATATTAGCTTCTTACCATATATACGTTTTGCAAATATTTTTTGGCCATTCATTTGTTGATGGTTTCCTTTTCTATGAAAAAGCTTTCTAGTATGTAGTCCCATTTATTTATTTTTGCTATTTGTTGCCTTTTAATGTCAGGTTCAAAAAAATCATTGCCAAGACCTATATCGAGGAACAACACTGCCTATATTTTCTCCTAGGAGTTTTACTGTTTCAGGTCTTATGTTCAAGTTTTAATACATTTTGAGTTTATTTTGTATATGATGTAATAGAATGTTTCATTCTTTCTCAAGTGCCTATCCAGTTTTTCCAACACTATTTATTGAAGACATTGTCTTTTCTCCATTGTATATTCTTGTCTCTTTTGTAATAAGTTAATTGAACATAAGTGTCTGGTTTTTTTCTGGGCTATTACATTCCAGTGATCTATGTGTTTGTTTTTATGCCAATGCCATACTATTTAATTACTATGATTTATAATATAGTTTGAAATCAGGGAGCATGATGTCCCCAGTTTTGTTTTTTTATCAAGAAGAAGAAAGAGAATGAACATTTTTCGTAGATAGTAAATAAAATAAGTAAACTTATGTTCCTTCCCCAAATATATACTCATTACTAGGAAAATAAATTTTAGCTCAGAGTTTTATTGGATGGTAAATTTTTTGTTAAAAAAGCAAAACAAAACAAACAAATCCCTAGAGAATGAAGATTTTAGGGAACATATTTTTCTCATATTTATAACTATTTCTGGGGCCCCATGATTTATTGAAGAGGGAAAAATTATAGGAATGTTGATTTTTATTTGGTTCATTTTAAATAATCATCAGCTGGAGAGACAAAAAGATGGCGAAGGAGTAGAGGGACACACTCGCCCTCTCCCACAAACACAACAAAAAAAGCACATCTACAGAATAAATGACTCGCACAGAACAGCAACCAATCGCTGGCAGAAGAACCTAAACTCCAATAAAGGCAAGAAGTTCGTGACATTACGGGGCAGAACGGGAGAAAGGAGGAGAGTGAGAGAAGGTGAATCCGAGCGGGACCGGCGCTCCCGAAAGGGAACTGTGGAGGAGAAAGGGATCCTGCACCCTGGAAAGTCACCTGCACAGGGGAAAGATCAAACAGACTGGAGGAATCTCCAGATGCAGAGAAGAGTGTAGCAGTAAGTTGGAGTACGGAAAAGCCCATCAAGAACCGAACGGACCATCTGAACTACGGGCACAGTCACCAAAAATTGAGACGCCTGGGTGGGGGCTGGGCACCGAATCCTCAGCTCCAGAGGTTAGTCCCCGGGCTGGGAGGGCGGGGCGGAGCGGAAACTGCTTGGGAGGTCTAGAAACCATTTGACCGGGCAGAGACTGCCTGGGAGACTAGAAAACAAAGCTGTCACAGAGGAAGGGAGCAATACTCTAGGAGTGGGGAAGTGGAAAGCCGCATCAGAGGGAACCTGGGAGAAGAGCCTGGTCTGCACCCATGCTGGGGAGGGGAGAGAAGAAGGGGTGGGTCCCCATAGAATACCCCCCTCGCCACAGCAAGCTTGTAGGCCCGCTACCTAGCTGAAAGCTGTGCTTCCCAGTGCATCCCCTCCTCCCACCCCCCCCACCCCCTACGCTCTCGCCAAACCTGGGGCTGCCTGCCATCCAGGAGGGCTGGCCTCAACAATTGCCTGAAGCCTACCACCATAGGGGCTGTCCCTGCACAGGCCTGCTTGCCCTTTGGAGGGGCTACACTTCCGCAGAGTAGCACCAAACACCACCAGCCCCCGAGAAAAGGCCTGCAGCCCAAAAAAGCTAGAACAAGCCTAGCCAGGCAGTGAATAGATCTGCCAAGTTCTCGGATGGTTTTTCTGAGTCGGGCTGCCCCGGGGAGGAGCCTCTTGGGTTTCCAACAGCCCTGCTACCCACCCAAGCCCCCAGGGGTGCCAAGCTATAGAGGACCAGCTGCATAGGACTGCCAGCTCCAGGCAGGACCCCCTGCAGCCCAGAAAAGCTGCAACAAGCCTGGCCAAGCCAGGAGAAGATCTCAGACAGTCTTTCTGAGTCGGGTTGCCCTGGGGAGGAGCCTCTTGGGTTTCCAGTGGCCCTGCTACCCGCCCAAGCCCCCAGGGGGTGCCCCACTCCCACAGAATAGCTGCTCAGCACCACCAGCCCCCTAGAAGAGCCCCTGCAGCCCAGAAAAGCTGCAACAAGCTTGGCCAGACAGTGAAAAGATCTGCTTACATTCTCAGGCCATCCTTCTGACTTGGGCTGCCCTAGGGAAGAGCCTCTTAGGTTCTCAGTGACCCAGATAGCTGCTCCAGCCCCCAGGGGGTGCTGCACTCCTGAGGAACAGCTGCCCAACACCACCAGCCCCCTGCAAGAACCCCACAGCCTAAAAACACCAGAGCAAGCTCTGCATGACCAAGTGAAATCTGCTACCATCGTGGTGTGGACCTCCCAGTCCTGTCTGCCCTCAGGAAGTCCTCCTTTGCTTCAGAGAAACCCTGTTAGCCCCATCAACACTCCAGAAAAGCCACACTGCCTCAAAAAAGATTGACCAACAACGCCAGCCCTCAGGAAATATTCCACGGCAGTGACAAGGCAAACACTGCCCGATAATGGAGAGTACTACTCCCTCAGGAGAAAGAAAACAACAAGCAAGATGAAGAAGCTGAGAAACCACCTGCAGTCAAACCAACAGGAGAACTCACCTAAAACAGTCAACAATGAAACAGATCTCGGCAGTCTGACAGACCTGGAGTGCAAATGAGAAATAGTGAAAATACTGAAGGAATTAAGAGAAGATATGGAACAGTAATGCAGATACCCTCAGAAAGGAACTAGAAAATATAAGGAGGAGCCAAGAAAAACTAGAACACTCATTTGCAGAGAGGCAAACTGAACTAAGGTCAGTAAAAACCAGAATGAATAATGCAGAAGAACGAATCAGTGATATGGAAGATAGAATAATGGAAATCACTCAATCCGGTCAACAGACAGAAAACCGAATCAAAAAACTGGAAAGCAATATAAGAGACCTAGGGGATAATATAAAGTGGGCCAACCTACGCATCATAGGAATTCCAGAAGGAGTAGAAAAAGATAAGGGGATGGAAAATATATTTGAAGAAATTATCGCTGGAAACTTCCCAAATCTAAAGGATGCTGGGTTCAAGATACAAGAAGCACAGAGGGCCCCAAACAAACTGAACCCAAATAGACCCACAGCAAGACACATCATAATAAAAATGGCAAAAGTCAGTGATAAAGAGAGGATCCTAAAGGCAGCAAGAGAAAAACAGAATGTTACCTACAAGGGAACCCCCATAAGAATATCAGCTGACTTCTCTACAGAAACACTACAGGCCAGGAGGGAATGGCAAGAGATATTTAAAGTGCTCAAAGGAAAAAATATGCAACCTAGAATACTCTATCCAGCAGGAATATCATTCAAAATAGAAGGGGAAATAAAAATTTTTTCCAACAAACAAAAACTTAAAGAATACTGCAACACAAAACCCAGGTTAAAGGAAATATTGAAAGGGCTTCTCTAAGCCAAAAAGAAAGGAAGGAAAGGGAAGAAAAAAGAAAAGAAAAAAAAAAGAAGAAGAGGAAGAACTAGGACTGAGGAAACGGCAATCAGAGAGCAGTCACTCAAATAAGCCAGCAGACAGATTTAATCATGAACAGGCCTCAAACAAAATAAAATTAAAAAGAAAAAAATAAAAAAGAGTCATCAAAACCATAAAATGTGGGCAAGGGAAGTTAGGAAGTAAATAACCCTTTTTGTTTGTTTGTTTGTTTGTATGTTTCTCTTCTGAATTTTAATATAGTAATGAAGGGTTTGAACTTACAGGATCATCAGGCTAAAATACACAATTATGGGAAGGGGTTAGCATACTTAAAAAACAGGGCAACCACAAGCCAAAACCAAATATTGCATTTGCAAAAAATGAAAAAAAAATACACTCAAGCAGATAATAATAGGAGACCATCCAACCAAAAAAAGAAAAAGAAAAAAAGAAAGGAAGAATGGAGAACCATAGAATCAACTGGAACACGAGGTTCAAATGGCAATAAATAATCATCTATCAATTATCACCTTAAATGTCAATGGACTGAACGCCCCAATCAAAAGACACAGAGTGGCTGAGTGGATACAAAGGCAAAAACCTTCAATATGCTGCCTACAAGAAACTCACCTTAGGACAAAGGATACGTATAGATTGAAAGTGAAAGGGTGGGGAAAAATATTTCATGCCAATAGACATGACAGAAAAGCAGGAGTCGCAATGCTCATATCAGACAAAATAGACTTTAAAACAAAAGACATAAAGAAAGACAAAGAAGGACACTACTTAATGATTAAGGGATCCATCCAAGGAGAGGATGTTACTATCGTCAACATATATGCCCCAAATACAGGAGCACCCAAGTACATACAACAAATATTAACAGACATAAAGGGAGATAGAATACAATCATAGTAGGAGACCTTAATACCCCCCTCACATCAATGGACAGATCCTCTAGACAGAAAACCAATAAAGCAACAGAGATCCTAAAGGAAACCATAGAAAAGTTAGACTTCATTGATATCTTCAGGACACTACATCCAAAAAAAGCAGAGTACACATTCTTCTCAAATGCTCATGGAACATTCTCAAGAATCGACCACATATTGGGACACAAAGCTCATCTCAATAAATTTAGGAGCCTAGAAATTATCTCAAGTATCTTCTCTGACCACAATGCCATGAAATTAGAAACCAACCATGGGAAAAGGAAAGAGAAAAAACCTACTGCATGGAGACTAAACAACATGCTACTAAAAAACCAATGGGTCAATGAGGAAATCAAGAAGGAAATTAAAAACTACCTTGAAACAAATGATAATGAAGACACAACTGCTCAAAATCTATGGGATGCTGCGAAAGCAGTGCTCAGAGGGAAATTTATAGCAATACAGGCTTTTCTCCAAAAAGAAGAAAGACCCCAAGTTGACAACGTAACCCTCCACCTAAATGAATTAGAAAAAGAAGAACAAAAAGGCCTAAAGTCAGCAGAAGGAAGGAAATTATAAAGATCAAAGAAGAAATCCATAAAATAGAGACTCAAAAAACAATAGAGATAATGAATAAAACCAAGAGCTGGTTCTTTGAAAAGGTGAACAAAATTGACAAACCCGTGGCCAGACTCACTAAAAAGAGGAGAGAAAGAACCCAAATCACCAAAATTATAAATGAAAAAGGAGAAGTCACAACGGATACAGCAGAAATACAAAAAACCATAAGAGAATACTATGAACAACTCTACGGCAACAAGTTTGACAATCTGGAAGAAATGGACAATTTTCTAGAATCTTACAGCCTGCCAGAACTGAATCAAGTAGAAAAAGACCAACTGAACAGACCGATCACTAGAAATGAAATTGAAGAGGTCATAAAATCACTCCCTACAAATAAAAGTCCAGGACCAGATGGCTTCACAGGTGAATTCTATCAAACATATAAAGAGGAATTGGTGCCCATCCTCCTGAAACTCTTTCAAAAGGTTGAAGAAGAAGGAATACTCCCAAAGACATTCTATGATGCCACCATCACCCTCATTCCAAAACCACACAGAGATACCACCAAAAAAGAAAACTATAGCCCAATATCACTGATGAATTATATTGCAAAAATTCTCAACAAAATCTTAGCCAACCGAATCCAACAACATACCAAAGAAATTATACACCATGACCAGGTGGGGTTCATCCCAGGTTCACAAGGATGGTTCAACATATGCAAATCAATCAGCATCATACACCACATTAACAAAAGAAAAGTCAAAAATCATATGATCATCTCAATAGACGCAGAAAAAGCATTTGGCAAAGTCCAACATCCATTCATGATCAAGACCCTCGCCAAAGTGGGTATAGAGGGAACATTCCTGAATATAATCAAAGCCATTTATGAGAAACCCACAGCAAATATAATCCTCAATGGGGAAAAACTGAAAGCCTTCTCCCTCAAATCTGGAACAAGACAGGGATGCCCACTCTCACCACTGCTCTTCAACATAGTTTTGGAAGTCCTAGCCACAGCAATTAGACAAACCAAAGAAATAAAAGGCATCCATATAGGAAGAGAAGAGATAAAACTGTCACTGTATGCAGATGACATGATGCTATACATAGAAAACCCTAAGGACTCAACCCCAAAACTCTTTGAACCGATTCATAAATTCAGCAAGGTAGCAGGATATAAGATTAACATTCAGAAGTCAGTTGCATTTCTCTATACCAGCAATGAAACATTAGAAAAGGAATACAAAAACACGATACCTTTTAAAATGGCACCTCACAAAATCAAATACCTCGGAATACACCTGACCAAGGAGGTAAAGGACCTATATGCCGAGAACTATAAAACTTTAATCAAAGAAATCAAAGAAGATGGAAAGAAATGGAAAGATATTCCATGTTCCTGGACTGGAAAAATCAATATTGTAAAAATGGCCATACTACCCAAAGCAATCTAAAGATTCAATGCAATCCCTATCAAATTACCCAGGACAGTTTTCACAGAACTAGAACAAACAATCCAAACATTTCTATGGAACCACAAAAGACCCAGAATCGCCAAAGCAATCCTGAGAAACAAAAACCAAGCAGGAGGCATCACTCTCCCAGACTTCAAGAAATACTACAAAGCCACAGTCATCAAAACAGTGTGGTACTGGGATCAAAACAGACAGACCAATGGAACAGAATAGAGAACCCGGAAATAAACCCTGACACCTAGGGTCAATTAATCGTTGACAAGGGAGGCAAGAACATAAAATGGGACAAAGAAAGTCTATTCAGCAAGCATTGCTGGGAAACCTGGACAGCTGCATGCAAAGCAAAGAAACTAGAACACACCCTCGCACCATGCACAAAAATAAACTCCAAATGGCTGAAAGACTTAAATATACGACAGGACACCATCAAACTCCTAGAAGAAAACATAGGCAAAACACTCTCTGACATCAACATCATGAATATGTTCTCAGGTCAGTCTCCCAAAGCAATAGAAATGAGAGCAAAAATAAACCCATGGGACCTCATCAAACTGAAAAGCTTTTGCACAGCAAAGGAAACCCAAAAGAAAACAAAAAGACAACTTTCAGAATGGGAGAAAACAGGTTCAAATGATGCAACCGACAAGGGCTTAATCTCTAGAATATATAAACAACTTATACAACCCAACATCAAAAAAAAACAATCAATCAATGGAAAAATGGGCAAAAGACCTGAATAGACATTTCTCCAAAGAAGATATACAGATGGCCAACAAACACATGAAGAAATGCTCAACATCGCTGGTTATAAGAGAAATGCAAATCAAAACTACCATGAGATACCACCTCACACCAGTCAGAATGGCCATCATTAATAAATCCACAAATAACAAGTGCTGGAGGGGCTGTGGAGAAAAGGGAACCCTCCTGCACTGTTGGTGGGAATGTCAACTGGTACAGCCACTATGGAGAACAGTTTGGAGATACCTTAGAAATCTATACATAGACCTTCCATATGACCCCGCAATCCCACTCTTGGGCATCTATCCAGACAAAACTCTCCTTAAAAGAGACACGTGCACCCGCATGTTCATTGCAGCACTATTCACAATAGGCAAGACATGGAGACAACCCAAATGTCCATCGACAGAGGATTGGATTCGGAAGAGGTGGTATATAGACACAATGGAATACTACTCAGCCATAAAAAAGAATGACATCATGCCATTTGCAGCAACATGGATGGAGCTAGAGAATCTCATACTGAGTGAAATGAGCCAGAAAGACAAAGACAAATACCATATGATATCACTTATAACTGGAATCTAATATCCAGCACAAATGAACATCTCCTCAGAAAAGAAAATCATGGACTTGGAGAAGAGACTTGTGGCTGCCTGATGGGAGGGTTTGGGGGAGGGAGTGGGAGGGATCGGGAGCTTGGGCTTATCAGACACAACTTAGAATAGATTGACAAGGAGATCCTGCTGAATAGCATTGAGAACTTTGTCTAGATACTCATGTTGCAACAGAAGAAAGGGTGGGGGAAAAATGTAATTGTAATGTATACATGTAAGGATAACCTGACCCCCTTGCTGTACAGTGGGAAAATAGAATAAAATAAATAAATAAATAAATAAATAAATAAATAAATAATCATCAGCTACTTGCCAGTATTTGCCTAAGCTTCATGGTATGGCAAGAGATGTTTGTGGTCTTGGTATCCCTCTTTCTGTTTAATTTTGGTCTTAATGTTAAATTTTTTCCATCAAAGATATGGGTTAGTAATAATTCAGATCCTTGCTCTAATTCTACGCAGAAATTTGGATCATCTGTAAATTCAATGCCCAAAAGATATTGGGATCTATTTGCTTTTTCTTGTAATTACTTGTCCCATAAGCAGAAACTCAATATTCCTTGATCTTAACCCAGCCTTGGATGTCCTGGTCCTCGCTGGCACTGAATTTCTAGAGCTAATCATTCAATTTTCAAGAATTTTACAAGCCCTTCGATGTCCACTGATAACTTAAACTAGCTGTGGTAGGATGACTGGCATGATGGAAGTTGTCAGACATTACAAATGCTAGTTCACCAAGGATTGTTAAGCTTTTAGAAGTATACACAGGGTGGTGTTAATTATCGGGGAAACAGGGACTAGTAAAATACCACTCCGGCCCTTAAGGACCTATTCATTTCTTTGGGTGGAAGAAATGAAATTGAAAATCAATGTAAGTGCTATTTAATAGTACTAATGATTTCACTATTGTTCTACCTCAGCCTGCTCCAGCACTCACCTTTTCCATTGGATGATCTACAGAGATCCATTGTGGACATTCTAGAGTACAGGAATTTTTATAGGTTAGCAAAAATAGGCCCTAGACTTTGGTCTCTCCAAAAGATCTTCAGTGACTTATTTTATACTGATTCCCTCTTGTAAATTCTCCACAGTATTGACAGCATGTTCTCTGACTAAAAGTAGATGTTATTAGGCTCTAAATGGTAAAACAGACTTTGCTTTTTTGCATATATCACTGTAAACAAGTTTCTTTTTGATATGCTTTCTTTATGTAATAAATCAATAAAATCACCAGGTTTCTTAACAAATGCTAAAAACCACAAAAATAATGGTATTTTTATATAAACAAAATAGAAATTAAAATTGTGACAATGAATTTCCCAACTGCTGTATTCCCTTCTGGATATTGACTAAAGAATTATACTTCTTAACCTTGTGTCTGTGTAGGGAAGATGCTTTTTTAAAATATTTTCCTCAGTTCTCGAATAAAAATAAGAATCATAAACTACAGCCAAGGACAGACTTTACATTTTAATTAGTATCCAAAGCATATCGCATTCTTAAGTTTTTGAGCATAGCAATAGCATCAGATGACTTCTTCATTATCTATATTGTACCCTCAAATAACAAACTTGTATTCGTCAGGACATTTTCTCAGTTCTTATTCCTGAGTATATCTATTATACTTTCTATACAACAATTATTGCTCATGAATTTTTATGAAAGCCACTTAACAATATATTATAACTTAGTTTACATGCACACAGTGAATTGGAGAATTGTCACACTCAGAGATATAATACAAATTGCATAGTACTTCCAACTAAGATACCTGCCTATTTTAGGCCAATAGTCTTTTGGCTTGAATTGCAAAGAATTTTCTGACACACTCTTTGTCACGTATGCACATGATCTTAATCAGTCTTATCATATCTGGTTTCAAAATGGCAATGCTTTTAAGCACTTAATAATTAAATATGGATGATAAAACATTCCCTGGCATTAAAATGGTACTCTGGACTGTAAAATTCACAATAGAGACACTAAAAATTAAGGTGACAGTCAATAGCCAGATGGTTTCTCTGATGTTCTAAAATACACATGAAAGATTTTATTGATTTAACCACCATCTGGGATATAGTTGAAAATTAGCATCGATGGACAGTTAAATCCAGGTATAATCTGGATTTCACAACATGTTCTCCTCCAACTTTTGCTATTTTTCTCTTTGGTGACACTGCATGGAATCCTTTTAGTTCTTTCTCATGCATGCAGAAAAAATATACCTCACTTCTGTCAGGATGATATTGTTAAAAACACTTGAAATTGGAATGAGAAAACACTTTTGTATATATTCAAATGTGGCAATTGACTCGTATACAAATCTTAGATTACTGCCTTATGAAATCTATTGTTATATTCTTGCAACAATTGACATTAATTTGATCTCATTTTCTCTGGTTCCTGAATTTTTTATTTCAAATATAATTTTCAAATTAAAAAATTGTTTTCTAAAATAAGTGTTCACCCAGAGAAATGGATTAGACCTGGTCTTTGAAATGATATTCTGCCCTTGGATAAGCAGGTCAGACTTGCTTATGTATAATGTAATTTCTTTCCTGTGAATTTAAGGTGGTGAAGCTCCAAATGGCATTAGCTCTGCTAGACAAGGGATTGGCAAACTATGGCCCCAGGTCAAATCCAGCTCACTTGCTCTTTAACTGCACTTGCACTAAAGTTGTTCTGTTTTGTTATCTTAAATAGCTGTAAAAAATAAATGAGGAGTTTCTGTCATGGCACAGAGAAAAAGAATCTGACTGGGAACCATGAGGTTGCAGGTTCAATCCCTGGCCTTGCTCAGTTGGTTAAGGATCCAGCGTTGCCGTGAGCTGTGGTGTAGGTCGTAGCCATGGCTCGGATCTGACATTGCTGTGGCTCTGGCGTAGGCTGGTGGCTACAGCTCCGATTAGACACCTAGCCTGGGAACCTCCATATGCTACAGTTGCAGCCCTGAAAAGACAAATAAAATAAAATAAAATAAATGAGCAAACACATAAATATTAAGAAGACTATGTGATAGAAACTATAAGCTAGCAAAGATATTTACTATCTTTGCATATATTAGGTAGATTCTTTGCAACTTAAGGAATTTACTCTTTGGCCCTTGACAGAAAGTTTTCCAACCCTTACAACTAGATTAAAATTATTATAAACATTTGGGTTTGTTGGTCTCAACATTGACGCTGGATTGCAATAATTGCACAAATAAAAAAGTATACACCAGAAATCATCCTTCATAAATATGGCAGAGTTCTTGGTTGAGTAGTGCTTAAAAATCAAAGTCTAATTGACTAATACATCAAAGCACTGAGAGTACTTAGGGTAGATGTGTTGGGAATTTAAGTTAATTGTTAAAATTATACCATATTAATTAGCTTTTTTTTATAACCCTAAAACAAGTACATTTCTTTCTGAATTTAATAACAAAAATTTTGTAATGGCTTTTAATTTTATAAATTATATTCATCTACATTATTTATTTAACATTCAGTAAGATCCCATATTTGCCTGTTTTGTTTACATGATTTGCATAGAACCACACAATTACTTAGTAATAAATATTGAGTTTAATTAACTCAACTTTTTTGTCCCCAAGACCCATGTTCTTTCTTCTACATAGGGCTGCATTTCATCAAGTGAAAAACTAATAAAAAATAAACAAAGAGAAATTTCTAAAATAATTTTATTAAGAGAAAGAAAAGAGAATTTTCTTATGCATGTAAAAATGAGTAAGAACATACCATCTTGCAACAAGTTGGTTACAAGTTTAAATAAATCATTAAAATAATAAATCATTTAATTCATTATTTTTTTCTGTAAGAGTTAATTTTTAAGGTAATACAAATAGTAAAGAAAATAGAGTAAACATTTACTAGCACTCAATTATAAAATAACTTGTTTTTAAATTATAATAGTTTTAAATGGCTATTAGAAAACTGTGTCCTGCATATTTCTACTCAGGCGGAACAGATCAAAATCATCAGATGTTGTCATATCCTCTGATAAATTCAAGATGGCTGTGAAAGTATACAATAAAGAAAAAATCACAGAGTTCCTCTGATGTCTTATAAAGCAAAAATAATACAGTGTAAAAATACTGGTGGTATAACATTCACATCTTTCCTTCAATTTCCAATTTTTGGCTAAATATCTTGTTTGACACTAACCAAATGTTAGTGTCAATTTTAATTAAAATCATCAATATATTTCAGTAAGTGGTAAAAGATACATTTCCTCATTGATATTCATTAACTTAACAAAGTAAAAGTTACAGTATTTCTGAGTCATGTAGACATCCTTTTACCACAACCATTTGTGTTGGTTTGTAAAACTATAACTTTATTACTCTACTAAAATCTTTTGTACTGCATTGTATAATATGGAGCACTGTAGTTTTTCCTGTGGTATAGAATCTTTCACACTTTTAGGTTTTTATAACCTCACTGAGTAAAGCACTCTCTGAGTTACTGATTTTTTTTTTAAATATAAAATTTAAATCTCCATAATAACTACACTTGATGAAATAAGCAGACTTTTTAATAGGCTATTATAATGCGATATTAATATTTATTGACCAAAAATTGCATTGCTCCAACCACAATTTTCAAACTTAAGGTGAGTTTTGTCTTGTAGACCTGCAATCAAGGAGATCAGATCTCTGAAATAGTTTTTAATCTGCTGTCTGAGGATATTCATTGTGAGTTCCCTACAAAAGGAATTTATGATCTTAGTCTCAATTTTATACTAAGAGAAAAATTCCAAAATTATATTTCACAAACATAATCACACAGCATTTGCCATATAATCAAATATTTTACATATACATCCTAAAAAAACTTTTCAAATATTAATTTTAAAACCAAAGGAGAAAATGCTAGTCAATGTCCAAAGAAGTTCAAGTGCACCTATTAATTTTTATAACTTATTCATCTGTAAAGACCTTCCAACTTGAGCACAGCAGAAGCATTACTGTGAGGTTCTTATCTCAGTCTAGAATTAAATGACTTGATTCTATAATCATAGCAATAACAGAGGGTCAACTTTGGTGGGGATATTTTGGTAACTATTCAATCTTTCTAAGAATAACAGTTCTGTCATTACATATGGCCTTGGCTTAATTTTCTCAATTATAAATCAAAATAGAAAGTTATGACCTAAATAATTAAGTAAAATCTCTAAAGGACTTACCTCCTCAGGGAAAACATAAAGCAGAATAAATGCATTTAATTATAATTTGCTCATGCCTAAACTATCATAGCCTGCTTATACATTTTTTATTTAACTGTATCTTGCACAGCATTATGGCAAATAAACACGATGATGTTTCTAATTCTTCCTAGTACACAAAATGATACATTATTTGGAGAGATTAGAAATTTAGCAATTTAAATATTGCAATCTTCTTCTTCATATCAATTTCTTTTCCTACACATTGATTTTCTTCTTTTCCTTCTTTTTATGCAGACTTGTAAAACTGAGGGAAGTTAAACAAACATCAACTTCCCTCATTACCATAACTAAGAAGTGTAAGAACTGAGGTTTGCACACATGGATGGTTAAGTCTATGTTCAAATTTGTGGGGATGTAAGTGGAAAATTCCGTAAAGATTAGAGAAAGAAGTTATAGCAATTGTCACTTGATTCAGTTGAAGAGGAGTAATTGCCTTGGTCACCAGAGACTGAACATTTGAGGAGCATGTGACATAATCACTCACTCTGAAGGTTAGACAGCAGTGGTGAACCTCATTTTGGCCAAGGTATTAATAGCCCACTATGATCCAGGTTTTAATTAAACCAAGAGATACAGATTCTTGCTCCATTAAAAACTATAATTAAAAAAAAACAATGACAACTGGTTTTTATAGAGCAAGAACCTGTGTTCCACATACATTCTGCATTCTACATAGCAGAACTCTGGAAAAGGATTTAAGGAAACTCATACATTTATGTATGAATTATATTATAATGAAGATAACGTCTTCAGGATATAATGGGAAAAAGTGAACTCAAGAATATCCAGTTCTGCTAAGTGCATGCTTTCTCAAGGAAAATATAATATCTTGTTAAGCTGTAAGGGTTGGTTCAGATAAGTTCTAATATATTGCTTTTTCTACCTTCATGTAAATATATTCTTAAGTCCTTAAAAAGACCAAAAAAAAAAATTAAAGACTCAAGGCTTATTTTAATGCATCATTTAATATGTGAATAAAATATTCTACCCCTAAGAGTTAGAGATTTTTAGAGATTTATATACCACCATTATATTAGATGTTTGAGAATGTTTTTCTACGAAAATAAGCATATTCCCCATATTCTCTTAATTTTGTGATTGACATGTCATTTTTACTGTAACACGTGTTAAAATTTGTTTAAAAAAAGGACACCACCTATTTATGAACCAAGTGAAAGAACATTCTTCCTTTGTTAACATAACATCTGTAAATAAATTACAAGGCTCTTAAAATACCTTATGCTCTAATTCCATGTGGGTGAAGAAACATAAGGGATTCAACCTGGTGGTATAGAAATAAAGAAAGGTTGACTTAAACGTTAAAATTTCTAAAGTTGAAAACATGCCAGGGGACTTTTCCGTTCACTGTAGTTTTATTTCCCCAAGCTTATATTCATCAACCTTCTAATAAATCAGAAGGCAGAGGAAATATAAAGCTTCTCTGTTCTTTGGTATTTGGGGAGCAGTGTGGCAAAATTAAAACATATATATATATATATGTGATATATATGTATATATATATATCACAAAAAGTTGAAAATTGCAGTCACAGAGTAGATGTAGAGTATAGTATCACAGGACTCGCATGTAAGTTAATCATGAGTCACAGAGAACTTTTGTTTCAACTAGGAAACTAAGTTCCATTTTAATCAAGTGTTAGGAGATTTTGATTTTCCCTGTTACAAATGTAGAATATAGCAAGAGTGAAGAGATCTGCATTTTCAAAGAAATCGCTAGCTTTGCCTTAATCATGTGGTGGGTCTTAGTCGTAGCCAAAATAGCAATGCCCCTTCACTTTCTTTGTGATGGGGTCCCAACAAACAGGAATTACTGAGAATGGGAAAGGGCTTCAGTATAGTGTGAAAACCATGAGGACACCATAAGAGAAATCAAGGCAAACAAGGTAAGGGGTCAAAATAGAAAAGGAATTACTAAATCAAGAAGTGGGAAAAAGAAGTGGGGAAAAAAAAGTAGAAAAATGGAGTCTTGAACAATGAGTCACTCCTGAAGTAAGCGTAAAACAGAAAAGAACAAATAAAATCTTACGATGCTTCTCAGGGATACACAATTTTTGAAGAGAAAGTGATCATCACATAGCCTTTGCACATCTCTTGAAGGAGGAAATTAACTAAAAACCTTTGGAATTGAATGTGTATATTAGAGAAGGAAGTAGGGATTCTGCAGCTATGTTATTAACATGATCAATACCCATAACCAAACAGACAATTTAGCACCGCCTTCATCCTCAATTCACTTTAATGCTTGTATTCTATCGATTGTCAGCTAACCAAGTAATTTCAAGCTCTACTTTTCTATCTGTTGAGTAAACATATTCTTAGTGGCAACCCTTGACTCATTTAAAATGGACAAATGATCTACCTAAGAAATTGAAAATAGACAGAGTATAATCAGTTTAAAAATTCAGATTATCTCTTTGATTATTTAAATAGAATTATACCATAAAGACTAACTATCAAAACAATGAAATCAGTAAATATCTAAAATAGCAATATTTACTGTGTCATGGTCAGTTCATATTAGGATGTTTCTGTAGATATGAATAACACCAAATTACTATTAAATCTGAAATATTTGTAAAGACTTCAAATACTGTAAAAAAATATGTGTTCACATGTAAATAAGATAGAGTTTAAAATACGTAAGTTTAATATAGCATTTTATATTAATAAATTTGTCAATATACTTTAAAAACTAAAACATATAAAAATACTTACTATAACATAAACAATGTGCCAGATTCTTAATAATCTGTTTTTATGATATAAAACTTGCTAGAATAAATGTGGGGCCATTAAGCTTAATGTCTATGCTTTTTCCCCCTTAGGCTATAAGAAAAGAATAAACAATAGGGTGAATACTCAGGAAATAGAAACCCAGACAGACTGCTTGCCAGGCTGTCTTTGCTTGAAGAACTAGAAAAAAAAAAAAGATCTACACAGGTAGGTAGAGTCACCCAGCTTGGAGTGCAATTAACCTAGAACATTTTTTCCTTTGATTTAGTATTTTGAGGAAAACATACACATTTCCTTTCAGTCTCAAGTGTATACCAGATTCATGCCAGGTTTCTAGGGACAAACTCTGACTAATTTCTGGAAGAGTTTGTTTATGATTGGAATTAGCAATTCTATGAACATTAAGTAAAACTCTGGTGCAAAAACGTCAGACTGAATGTGGTGGGTTTTGTTTGTTTATTTGTTTGTTTCCCCTCATGGAATATTTGAAATCAGCTTTAGTACTCCTAAATTATCAAAAATTTTTACGCTATTTAATTCATACTGAGTCTGATTTTGGTAGTTTTCATTTTCTAAGAATCTATGTATTTCAACACTTTTCAAATTTCTTTGCATAAAATTTATGTAGTGTCCACTTTTTAAAATCTCTTCTGCATATATTACTTTTAATATATATGTATAATTTTCTTAATTTATCTAGAGATTAATCTTTGTTCATTTTTTCAAATAATTGAATTTTAATGTTTTATACTTCTCTGGTTTCTTTTAATGCGTTTGTGTTTTCTCTCTTAATATCCCCCCTTTTTTTAGGTTTTTAGTTGGTTATTCCTTTTCTTCTTTCTTCTTTTGAGTATTTACTTTGATCCTTTTCTAAGCTTTTAATTATTCTGTGAATTAATTTTGAGTCATTCTTCTCTAAATTAAATCTTAAAGTGAAATTTTCTGCTAAGTACACATTGGTTCCAACTCCTATGATTTGACATGATAAATTTTGAATGCCAGTTCTAAGTAATGTCTAATTTCCATTGTGAATTTTTCTTTAAACCATAAATGAGTTGGAGCGCATTAAAAAAAAAAAACTCAACCTACTCAGTATAGTTAATTATATTTTTGTACATTTCTAAATTTATTATAGACTTGTAGACAGCATTATTTGAACTCTGTTTAGGTTTGCTTCATGGCCTCACATATGTGAATTTTGGGTAAATATTTCATGTTTTCTGGGTAAGAATGTAAATGTTTCCACGTTCTACAAATGTCCGAACAAATGAGGAATACAAATATTTCATTTATTATTTTTTTCTGTTGGATCTAACAATTACTTAGAGAATATGTTAAAATATCTGCACACAACGGAGAACTTATTGGTTTTCTCTTGTAGGTGCTTTATATAACTGCTGTAGATTGGATGCATTATAACACTGAATCTTCATCTCTCCCTGAGTCCACACTCTTTGTTGTGTACCTTATAATACCTCACAGTGCCCTCCCATTTGAATCTGACCTTTGTCTTCTTTGATCAATGGACTTTTAGCAAACATGACATGAACTTGAACAGTGCTTCATTATTTGTGCTTGCTGTTCGCCATCTACTGAGATAATGCCCTGGCTAATCTTTTGGAAACATTTTGGTAAGACTACTCAGACCAGCTGGCAGTTAGCTGATGATGAGTTATAAGAGCAAACAAATTTGAGATCAGAAATTCTACACGATCAAGCCAAGTTAAATAACTGACATATAGACTCATGAGCTAAATATATATGTACTATTGAATGCCTTTGACATTGTGTTTGGGTGTGTTGTCATTGAAAGATTTTCTAAAGAGAAACAGTAAAATATTTTAAAGTCTAAAAGGTACAAACACACATTATTTCAGTGGTGATTGATAACATTTTATTATCATCTTTAAGAAAAGTGGTATGTTTATTCTTGCTTTTATGTTGGTAATTGCTCACTAAAATCTTCTTTAGTCTTTTGTATCTAACGTTTCTTCATTCCATGTTTTGTGTGGCTCTTTTATACAATATATAGTAGAGAGGACAGGGGTCTCATAGTTAATAGATATTCTCATGTCTTATGTTGCCTTGCTTGTGCTATTTTCAATATGAAGAAATCTGTGCAAGTAACAGAGTAAAACTGAATTTGGAGGCCTCTTACCCACTTCAGTTTAAGTTTTTATCTTATTGTCAAGAAATCACAAAATACCAAAATCCTTTTAGCATACTTCCTATCTGATACACTAACACTGTACTCCACCTTAACACTAATCATTATGGCTGGAGGACTGAATTCATGCAAAGGAATTACATACATGAAATACAGTAAACTCCTTGCCCACAGGTGGGCTAGACCCTTTGGCATTCCTTCATGCATCCCCATGGCAGAATAGAGCAGTGAAATATATTGGATACTCATATAAGTCTGCCCTGCACCCTGAATCAGGAGGAGTATCAACAACAACCATATTAGACCCACCATCAGCAAAAAAAAACTTGCTTAACTCTTCATCACGTCAATGATACTTACTACCTGAGACTGTGAAAGCTTTGAAAGCCATTCATATGTCACAATCACTACCATCTGTGATAGCTTCAGCCTAGAGATTAAGAGTGGGCTAGCTGTGTCCAGAAGCCAGGCAGGGGTAGGGTGGGACAAGTGTGGTCTGAGTGTTGGGTGCAAAATTTAAGAGAATGCCTAAAAGTTTAGATACATTATTTAACTAGGTAAATAACATTTGAATGCCATATATTTTTAAAAATGAAGAGTAATACAAAAATCTATCATGAAGAAAATATCCAATTGTAAATAAAAACAGGATCTAATAATGTGTTGAATTCCCAGAATTCTCACCTTTCCTGCCTAAATATCATAAGTTCCTTCCTCAGCTGTTGCCTAAAGGACATTTTTGGAGAGAGTATTAGGTTGTTCTCATGTATAAATAAGACCCTGAAATTTTTATCTTCAGAATGGAAAGTTTAATATTCCCTAGTTTCTGGGAGTGAGGTTGGACTTCAAGAATACCTTGAAAACTTGCTTTAAAATTCTTTAACTCAGGAATGTTTCCTTCGCAAGCTTAGCTGAATTTTCTTTTTGTTTACATTCTGAAAATCTTTGGCTTTCGTGTTTAGTTTATTTATTATGATTTATGATTTTTTAATGTTTAATCTAATAACTTTTATTGCAATTACTTATCTATTGGGGCTTATTTCTAATATTGTATTTGTCTTCTTGTGTCTTATTTGTCATATATATGACGAATACATACATTTGCTTTTTTAGGGCTGCACCCATGGCATATGGAAGTTCCCAGGCTAGGGGTCAAATCAGAGCTGCAGCTGCTGGCCACAGCTATAGCTGCAGCCACAGCAATGCAGGATCTGAGCCACGTCTGTGACCTACACTACAGCTCATGGCAATGCCGAATCACCAACCCACTAAGCGAGGCCAGGTATCGATCCCACATTCTAATGGATTCTAGTTAGATTTCTTTCTGCTGTGCCAAAACAGGAACTCTATTCTTTGTCTTATATTTTAATGTACCTAATTAACACAGTCTATATTTATTCACTTTCACTAACCCACAACCAATAACCCATGGTTTTAATAGTTACTTGTCTACAAATTTCCTGGTAATTAATTTTATCTTTTTTACATAAGCAGAATAGATTGTATGTCCTTTTTGAAGTACAAATGTACTATCTTTAAGGTCAGTAATTTCTTCAATAATATTTAACATGCTGACTAACCAATTCACTATATCTTGGATTTTTAATTTTGCAATTATTCTTTCAAAATTGCGTTATTTATTTTTAAAATTGTTGTTTTATTTTTTGTAGAAATAGTTCTTTCTCCATATGTTCAAAGCTAATAATTATCCTTTAAAATGGATTAAATTTTTATTTTACATTTTATTTCTAATAAACCTGAATTCTGAAAACTTCGTGGGTTTAATAATGATGTCTGTTTTATCCCTTGGTAATTAAGATTCTTTACATCTTTATATTTTGTTATTTGGTAATTTTTAAACTCATGTTGATTTTTTTTTCTAGAGCCACTGCTTTTGGCAGTTACTTAAGGTGTGAATTAAAACTGTCCCTCAAAATAGAATATCCTTTTCTGCCTCTTGCCAGAAGTGTTATCAACCACCTAACATTTTAGTTCTTCACTTTATATTTTCAGATCTGTAAGTAGAATGAATTCAGTTCAAAATCCATGTAGGGCTAACTTGTTATAGTTTCTGAGAAGACAATTTTTTTTTTTCTTTCAACCTAGTGCTAGTCAAGATATTCTCCTGCTCTTTTTTGTTTCATGGATACAGTCACACAAACTGAAGGTATATTTCTTTGCTGCCCAACTCTATGTGAGTTGCTTTTTAGAGTTCTTAACTTTGACATTTTCTTAGCCTTCTTTTTTTTTTTTTTTCTGTTTGTTTTTCTTTCTTGCCCTGCACAGGCTCAACTTCACCAGGCTTTTCTAAAAGCCATAAAGAGAACATTCCCTTTAGGGTTCCTTACCATCCATGCATCTTTCCTTTACTTTATTATTGGCCTCAGAGATAAGCTTACATTAAAAAAAAAAAAAAAGAAAGTTTGGTAGTTTATTTTAAACATTCTTAAATATTTTACCTGACAATTTATTTTTTACTTTCTTTTTTTTTCTTTCTTTCCTTTTTTAAGGCTGCACCTGTAGCATATGGAAGTTCCCAGGCTAGGGGCTGAATCAGACCTGCTTCTATAGGTCTAGGACATAGCCACAGCAATGTGGGATGAGAGCCTCATCTGCGACCTACACCTCAGCTTGCAGCAATGCTGGATCCTTAACTCACTGAGTGAGGACAGGGATGGAACCACATTTTCCTGGATATTAGTCAGATTCTTAACCCACTGAGCCAAAATGGGAACTCCTGAGAGTTTAGTTTTTTAATTGTTGCTCTTATTAAAGTGCTTCTCGAATATTTCACATCATGATGTGCATAGAAAATGCTAAAATATTATGACATACTGAAAAAAAATGAGAAAGTTATTGATGTTGTAGGCAGCTGGCCTAATATTTCAAGTCTTGTTCAGCTAAATTGGTGTTGGTAGGAGGATAAATATTTTTGCAGACTCTTAACCCTTTGGGCATACTTGTAATTCATTTGTGGAAAAATAAAGTTGCAGTAGCAACACATGGATTACGAAGATTTTGGAGGTGGGGGGTTAGTACATTTTTTCACCTCGTTGTTTTAACTTGTAAAAGTATTTTTTAATTGGGAAAATTCTTGCAGCTAAAAGTATTTCTTTTGAAAAATTCTCAACCTGTTCCAAAATTTGTACTCAGAAACTAATATAATTAATTACACAATAAGTCACAAAAGGTTAAAAAAAAAGTTCATATGACATACTAAATATACAAAAACAAATGAAAAACCTCTTGCAAAAAGTGATATATGAATTCTATGGTACATGAGCTCTGCCCCATTCCATTTATCAAAGTCTACTTGTTTTCTAGGTACAAAAAGATAACTCTGTTGTTTCCCAAGGGTATATAAGCAGAGCAGTATCTAACACCAGATGAAAAATAAATGTACCTATTCAGGTGAAAAACTATGGCAAGTGCATCTGTTATTTATGGCACCAATTATTTCATGAATTTGCCGCTTTGTTTTCAATATAAAAATGACAAACAAGGGTCATAGTGCATTTCTATATAAGCCATGTCTGTGAATGTAAATCATAATAGAAATTGGAGATTCAGATGGATAATTCAGGGCAAAAGTGTTTTTTCACCTGAAATGAAGGTGAATAAAAGATAAGAAAACAGGCTTTTATTTTCATATAACTTATTATATTAGTTTTTGAATTTATAAAAATATGTATCCAACTGAAAAAATGTTGTCATATGTTCTTTCATAAATGTATAATTTAACCTTCTACCTCTCATTCACACACACACACACACACACATATGCACACATGCATGCAAGCATGCATATACACTTGGAGTTCATGTCTCTATGAGAACAATGAGACTCAAAAGATAACTGTATGAAGTCACATGGCTAAAATACGCTGCTGAGTTTTATGACAATTTCTGTTGTATTACAAGGACATATCCATCTTACCAGACCATGTTATACCATTAAAGTGGAAATGTTATACTGGGTTATGGTATATCACAATGTAATGCAAGGAGCTCTCAAAATGAAATGTATTTGATGCTGTGTATAAATAATTATGAAGAAAATTTTTCTTAATACATTTTTAATCTTTAGGTATTAGTACAAGATTTACACAATGCTACACTTACTAAAGCTTTCATGTTTAAATTTTTCATGCTATCCTTTATGTTTCATTAACTTCTATATATATAAATTTTATTATTGTATTAGTTAACTGACTGACTCACTGTAAGAAATTTTGCTATGTGTTAGGAGTTAATTTACACAGAGAATGTTTTCATTTATAATTAAAATATTTTATCTTTAAAATTATTTCCTAAAAATATCATTAAAATTAATTGGAAATACTGAATTATCAAAAATGGATCCCTCATAAATTATGGTTGTGGTATTCTATGAATAATCAAACTTTTTAAAAAGTTTTTAAAGGATTGCCAACTTGTTTGTGTAAAATACATGACAGGAGCAAGAAAGAATATTCAATTAACTTATGTAATAATTAATTAAGTAGCAAAATAATATATGGAATAGGCTACTATGTTCAGTATTATTATTGGCACTTATTCATAAGTTAATTTGGTCAAAACTATTTGAAATAAAATTCATTTTCTTGTCTACCTTTTCTTATCCTGATGCTTCACCTCACTCCCTACTGCTCTGTCTCCCAAATTTTAAAGTGAATTTGGCCTCTGACATACTTTTTTCCACAAGGAACATTGTGTTTCCTGAATGGACACTCCTTATTTTTGTATAAAAGTCAGGGATTCACAGATAAAGGCAGTGGCTATAGTATATGCAGATTTGGAGCTGAGGATCAAAAATATTACTCATGGTCACCACTGCATTATATACAGTCAGATGCCTTAAGTATATGCACATAGACCAAGTATTGTTAGGAAATTTTTCATATTTGATGTTCTACTCAATGCCTCAATATATCATTAATAGGAAAGGGAGAGTTTGGTTGGACTTCCTGACAAAGTCTATAAAAGTCTTAATAGAGAGACAGAATAAAGAACAAAGGGGAAACGTGTGGGGGTGGGGTGGAGGGATGGACTAGGGATTTGGAACGGGCACATGCACACTGAGGCATATGGAATGACTGGCCAGTGGCGACCTACTGTATAGCCCAGAAAACTCTACCCAATATTCTGTGATTGTCTGTGTGGGAAAAGAATCTGAAAGAGAATGGATGTGTGTACATGTATAAATGAATCGCTTTGTTGTGCAGCAGAAATTACAACATTGTGAAATAACTATACTTCAATAAAACTTTAAAAAATGAAAAAAAAAAAAACTAACAATGAGAATGACTCTAGAGCCACGCCTAGTAAGAGAAAAGCAGAGTTTGTCAGAAAAGGACAAAAACATGGGAAAAGACAGAAAGGGGTGTGGCTGCCGACCAGGATGTTCCTCTTTTCCTTAAGGTGCAGCATTTAGGGTCTCTATCCCTTTAAGTTTTGCCTGCTAGTTGTTTTAATGGGCATTTCTTTTTTTTTTTTTTTCAACCTAAGTAGATTCTTTCTCCAGTTTCTTCTAAGCACACTTTTCCTTATTCAGAGCATAAGTGAAAAACGAATATGTGACCTGAATTCTTAGCAGGATGGCAGAAAAAAAAAAATATATATGGTTCTTCAGAGCTTCCAATATGCAGTGGGACTATGCATTTTTGAAATACCAGTTTCTTTTTGGTCAATATGTGGGGACAACCTACTTTACTTTCCAGCAAGATTGGTATATCTCTCTGCTGTTAGAAAGAAATAACCCCTAGATCCCTTTTACATTTCAGTGGAGATAATGATGCACTGAAATAGCTCTCAGCTGTACCTGAAACCTCGATACTTCAAGCAAGTTTATATTTTAAAGCAAAGAAGTTACATCCCATTAGGTGTTAGTATCTAATAAATATGCAGTGCACTGAACGACTTCCAAGAAAGATGGAGAGTTGATACATATTTCCAAATTGTTTGACAGACATTAAAAGTGATATAAATCACAATAAAATTGAGATGAAAACTTCATCTACAGGAAAACTAGACAAGTTTCCAGTATCATCCCATACATTCTGAAATATCAACCACCAGATACAATGAAATATAGATGAAGCTGAGAGAAGATACCAGGAGCTAATATTCAATTTTCCAGCAAGTGAGGAAGGTGCAATTCTAACACGATGTACAAGGTTTTTTTTTTTTTTTTTTAAAACAACACAGTCATATTTCTTTTCCTGAAAAAGTAAGAGCTGTAGCCATGGATAGAATATCAAGAGCACATGGAGTTAACTAAGTGGAAATCAGACTTGCAAGTGGGTTGGGGAAGAATTCCATCATGGAAAGCAACATTTCTCAGATTTTAGCATGCATCAGAAAGATAAGGAAGGCTTTTTAAATAGAAATGACTGGTTCTCACTCTCAGAATTTCTGATTCAGTAATACTAGAGTGGTTCCTAAGAATTTACTTCTCTAAAAAGGTCCCAGGCAATACCAAAGCTGCTGGTCTGAGAGAAAGAGAACCTCTGGTATAAATGACTTGGATGTTGTAGTCCATGTTGTTATTATTTAAAAGACTTAATTTTTAAAAGCATTTTAGAATCACAAAAAATGAGAGGGAGGTACAGGTTTTTCCTACCCAGGCTATGCACGCATGCATGCATGTATAGCCTCCCCCATTATCGATGTTCCCCATCGGAGTGGTGAATTTGTTATAACTAATTAACTTACATGGACACATCATTTTCACCCAAAGTCCATAGTGTATGTTAGGGCTCACTCTTGATGTTGTACTTCTATGGGTTTGGAAAAATGTATTATAATACCTGTCTATCACATTGGTATCATACATAGTAGTTTCACTGCCATAAAAATCCTCTTTGTTCCTACTATTTATTGGTACCTCTCTCTAGCCCCTGGCAACAACTGAACTTTGTATTGTCTCCTCCATACTTTTCTCTTTTCCAGAATGTCTTATAGTTGGAATCATAGAGTAGGTAGCCTTTTTAGGTTGCTTTATTTCACTTAGTAACATGCCTTTAAATTTCTTCCATGTCTTTTCATGGCTTCATAGCTCATTTCTTTTTAGCACCAACTAATATTCCATTGTCTGGAAGTTTATTTATCCATTCACCTATTGAAGGGCATCTTGGTTGCTGTATAAATGACTTTTTTAAATGTGTTTTATTTTTATCTTCTACTTAACTTCCCAAGGAGAAAGAAAATAGTTTGAAGATGAGGAAACACTTACTCTAATAGCTGTGGGATAGACTGAGGACAACCACTGAAAAACCTACAGTGCTACAGAAAAAAAAAAAAAAAAAAAGGCTGGTATCATATGCAGAATTAGCTCATTAGGCTAATGACATTCCCAAGAATTCCCTTTTTAGTATGTTTCCAGTTAGGGCAGTCTACAAAAATAGATACACCAACATACCTATTATAAGATTTAACCTAAATTCAAACAGAACCAACTGGACCATTAGATACTTAAACCTATTCTAAATTTGGCAAATTATAAGGGAGCAATATTCCACAACAGTAATCATAATTTGTTATTTAAAACTATGCAGTAAACTTTCACAATTTAAAAGGGTAGTCACTGCAAAGTATTAGTGAAAAGGAAGAGAAAAAAGAAATTTAAAAATTATTATAATTTTCTCATACTTTTTTTTTTAAAGTAAAACTTGAGGGCAATAAATTGATTTTGTAGATAAAAAATAGTTTTCTCTGAAGGTTAGAATTAAAAATTTCCACACAGTAAATAGACCACATTAACTATTATAAAGAATTAATATTGAACAACTAAGAAATGAAGTAGTAAAGATCACATGTCCCTTACAGACATAGTAAGAATCCAGTCTTGATCACTTGAAGGCGTGAAAGGAAACAAAACAAAATAAAATAAAATGGAGCTTTGTCCTAGCTTTAGATTGGAATTAAGTTTTAGTCAAATTAAAAAAAAAAAATTATAGGGAGTTCCCACTGTGGTGCAGTGGAAATGAATCCAACTAGGAGCCAGGAGGTTGTGGGTATGATCCCTGGCCTTGCTCAGTGGGTTAAGGATCTGACATCGCCATGAGCTCTGGTGTAGGTTGCAGACGCAGCTTGGATGTGATGTTGCTGTGGCTGTGGCAGCTGTAGCTCCGATTTGACCCCTAGCCTGGGAACCTCCATATGCCATAAATGCGGCACTAAAAAGCAAAAAAAAAAAAAAAAAAAAAAAAGAGGAAAAAAATTAAGTCATGATATAGCATGGATGTAAATTAATTTTTTAATTTAATAATAACTTTAAAATCTTACTTTATAATAGAAAAAATTGAATAAAATTATGTTTTAACATGCTTTTTTTTTTTTTTGATACTTCTCTCTTTAAATTTGGGCCCAAAAAAACCCTAAAGTAATAGGTACATTTTAAAAATGCATTAATTCAATAAGATGTTTCATAGCTTTTCTGAATTCTCAGGTAATTTTCCCAATTACATTTTTCCCCCTTCTTTCTATGTGTGTGTGTTTGTGAATATATATGTATATATACACACATGTATATGTATATGATCTAAATGCTATGAAGTAACTTTGGGGGATCATTACTTAACTGATGATATAAGACTAAAATTTATACCAGAACTGACATAGAAAGATTTTAGGGAGATTAACAAAATATCTAAAACAAACTGAAAAATACAGTGATGTTTAAGATAGAGTGCAAATGAAATAGGATGAAGCTAAGGTAAAGACCAAGATTAATTCTGATTCCAGATGCTTTTACTTTTTTGGAGGGTAAATTGCTAGAATATTAAAGAGTTTGAAAATACAATCATTTGCAAACATAAAATAACAACTGGTAACAGATATATACAAATAAGTACTTCATTTAGGTAGTCTTGAATAACTGTTTTTGTTTTGTTTGTTTGTTTGGCCATGCCCTCCACATGTAGAAGTTCCCAGACCAGGAATCAAACCCCAGCCACAGCAGTGACAACACCCAGTCCTTAACCACTGGGCCACCAGGGAACTTCTTGAACTGTTTTATGTTTGACAAAATTCTATCATTTTGGTAATGATTTGTGAGACATTGCAAGAACGAAGAGATCATGCCTGTGATCTTTGTTTTCAGGTTGTAAGTCTTAGTGTAGCTACCTGTCTATTATTTCTCTGCCCCAAACATCTCTGACAAAGGAATTTACAGCAATTACAGGAGTGATGTTTGGTTACACATTTGTAACAATTTGTGACAGTTTTTAAATCCTTGTCCATCACAATACTAGAATAATTTGTCTTGGACTGGGGGTGTGGTGGTTTTAGAAGAATTATTTCTAGAACAGAGGAAGAAACAGCAGATTGTTTCAATATATGTATTTTACTTTAATAGTTTTAGTCAACTGAAAGCCAAATGATTTATGGCCCTTCATTATCTCATTTGCGACTCTTCTCAAATTTTATGTAAGCTCTGTGTGATTCTCTGACAATTTAAATTGCTTTGAGAACAAAAACTATTTAAAACAAAAGTGTATTATGACTGATTTGACAGAGGCATGTGAATGTGACAGGGACATCAATAGAAACTGGGCTTTACTGAAAAAAGTCTCACATTGTAAATTACAGAAGGCATGGAGAACAGCCTAGTTTGATCAAAACTTTGTCAAAATTATAACTGTTCAACCCATGTTCATGCCTTCACCAGTACTGGATATGCTCTTTAGTGTGGTGATAAGTACATATCTTTTTCTGCATTAGAAATTGAAATGAAACCTTTTGTAACATGCTAACAGTGATGCTCCATATTTTGTAACAGTAGGTAGGCATTTGGTTGAAGAGGTAGTTGATCATAATCAAGTCAGCATTACTGAATAAAGGTATGAAGATTCTCCTGGAAAAAAAAAATCTGCTCTCATATGTAAATAAGAGAGATCTTTATATTCATTCTCCGGGAAAATGGGCATCCTGGTGACATTTGTACTGAAAAAATGCTTGTTGTTCCAATCTATGCACAGTCCTAGTAGAAGGAGTAATCTAAATCCTAAGGGATACTCACAATAAATCTTAATATAATAAGGACCCTCCCATCTCATCCTCTTTATATGATTGAACTACAGACTGAACATTGAAATATGTGATATCAGTCATTTTAGAATAGAAACTTCTTACAGAAAAAATAAAATAATCTGATAAATATACATATATACACAGAACCCTCACAATAAATGTACATGGATCTAGACACATGTCTAGAGTAGTGTGTATATCATAACATGTGCTTTTTGTTTAAAGTTATCTTTTTTCCTAGCCTGGGAAATTAACTACAATTTAGATCACATCATATGGGAAAATGTATGAAATATAAAAACAACCTATCTACAGAGAGCTTTTTTTTTTCATTTTCCTCTCATTTTGAACATAACCTATGTTTATTTTGGAGGTTACCAACATTCAATTAGCCAACCAATCTCAATAAACATTCTGCTATGTCTTCTCTCTCTACATGTTCTATGAATACTTTGAAAAGGAATTTGGCACTGTTGATGCCTTTGATAGACTCATTCAACAGGTTTGCATTTAAAACCACCATGGTGGTTTTCTTAGGGATTATACTTAATAAATTATATGCATATCATCCTTTCCTCTGAATCTTAGTCTAATGACAGAGTTGGGAGTTCAAATAGTAAGTCATGATAAACCTCGGTATGCAAGGAAAAGAATACTATGCCAACCATGCTACAATGCACATCAATACAAGTGCTTTTAAGGAGGAAGATGCTTTAAATCTTCCTGAGTTACAAAGAAATGAGTCGAATCAGATACCTGCTTCTTTTCCCACCCAGATAAGTATTTTAACTTTGCTTTTCTCCTCTTTCAAATGGAAATAAACCTATGCTTCCTTTCTACCTCACAGGCTTGTTGTATATATTGGGTATTTTTAATTGGTGTTGAATAATAATAGCAGGGCTAATAGAACTAATACTATAAGTAGTAGAAACAATAATAATATTACTGTGAGCTAGGTGTGTTTCAAACACCTGGAAGTTTTTTTTAAAACATTATTCCACTCTTTAATCTACCTTAATCCACAAATATTCCAATGAAAAAGGACTGGAAAAAATGGTGAGAGAGAGAGATGGCGAATCAAACAGTCAAAAGACTGAACACACAAGTTCTGAACAAAAGGCAGTACCAGGAGCCTGGAAAGGTGACAAAGTTTCCAGAGACACCCTGTTTCTTCAACTAGTTTCTTTCTTTCTAGTTCATCTAATTGGGATACTGTCAGCAAGAATCATTCTCGCTGGATTTTTATAATGCATGAAGTGTGCATTTGAATGAAGGATGATTATCTCTAAGTGGATAGGTAGCAAAGCTAGAAATCACAGAGCGCAGCATTTATAAACCACTCATCACAGGGAAAAGCAGGCACCCTGGAAGACAGAAACAATTGCTTCTGACCCTGATAACTGAATGGGTTACGTGCACCCAAACCTTGCTCTTTAAAACAAAATAATAAAAGCATGCTTCAGAGGAGATAAATGGCTCCCCAGAGAGGGGCAAAAGACATATTGCTCTGTGAGTTCTAAAGCATTAGTTATAAGGGAGAAAGATTCTTATCCCTATAATCCCCTGAGGAGGAAAGGCACCGGGGAGAAGAGAAAACAGGCACAACATGAATTCAGGGAACATTTTCATTTCGGTGAGCATCTGCTGATAGACAGTAAATCCAGCGGTAACTGTCATGCAGTGTGGGGGTCTTTCTTTTGAGTAAGCATGGTGAGAATACCTTATCCGTCCTGGCATAATTGTTCTTTGTTCCAATGAAACATGAGGGGGATTTTAAAACTGTAAGAGAAGCTAAAAGGCAAAGCAAAATGTGACTCTACCGAAAATGAAAACCCATTGCTAACAAACCTATTTTCTTTTGATGCAACTAACCCCTAGAATTTTGCAGTTTCACAAGGTTGTATAGGATATTTTATCAATGATTGTGAAAGTTTGTACCATACATCCTTTTGTGTGCGTACTGTTACTTTCAAAAGGGAGATGGAGGCACCTAGGAAGCACGAGTGACAATAAAGATGTTGCTTTGGCTTCCAAAACTTCCTGGACAAGAATTGCTTCAAGAAAAATGTAATTGCTTGTTTCTACCTGCATGTGTAAAGGAAGGTCATAGACATTTTAGATTTACAGTTAGATGAAGGCTCTTTCTGTAGAACTAAATAACAATGTCCTTTCTTCCTGAATGTATTTATTATGTTTGCTCCTAAAGGTGAATAGAATTTTGGATTGCATCAAATATTTTTGTATATTTAATATAATAAATTGTATTGAATAAATGAATTATATCAAGTATACTTAATTAATGGAGAAGATACTGATAATAATAATGAAGTAAATATAAATATTTATACCTAGGGCATTTCCAAAGCAATCCAAATGTACAATAAAAGCAATGAAATTTGATACTGGATTGTGGGATCTTTTTTTTTTTGATAACTGAGATCTGTCCAAAATTTATTTATTGGGACGTCTCTGGGAGCTCATAAAAACAACATTATCCCAACATGTATACAATTATTACATAATTATTCTCTGCCAAGGACTCATCTAAGTGCAAGATGGTCTGGCAATGTGTCTGAGGAAATACCTTTATCTAAACTCCAGCATGATGTAAGTTCCCCATCTGGTAGAGGTAGTTCTACTTTATTGATTCTAACATGACTTCAAAAAACCTGGAATGACTAAGGGTTGCCAAGGTCAAGAAGTATTTTTTTGCTGAAGATTGCATGTATACTACAGAGATTTGCTGTCAAAGTTAATTTTTCTCACTGAATAGCCATAAGAAATCATTTAAATATTTGACTTTGTCGTGACCATGCTGCATAGCATCATACAGAACTCGCAGCAGACCCTACTTTTGGATATTTCCCAGAGCATGAATACCAACGCTCGTCATCGATAAATAACACTTGTTAACTAATCACACACTGTCAGGTCATGTGTCTGAATAATTTGCTATGTAATTTTCTCCCATTAGTCAAATTAAAACATGGAAATGCATATACTATTCTAGCCAGTTAACTTAATGATAGGTGATATGTTAAAATTAATCATCTGCTGTGTCGTATTACTCCAAACACGAATGAGGTTCCCATTTGACCCAAAGATTTGCAAACATTATATAAATATGGCTGGCTGACTAATTTATTCCATACATGTTAACACGTACTCAATGGAATGCAATGCCCTTGAAAAGTAGGCATATTTGTTTGCATATTTTTGTGCAAGGGGTTGAGATGTACAAAGACAACTAGGACAGCATGATGCAGATGTGACCTAGGGCTCACTGGGGAAATGTACTAGTAGAGAAGCATCAGAATGGATGCTGTCTATGAAACTCTCATTCTACAGCCTAGGTTGTATGCCAAGAGGCACAGGGTAACACCTTTTTTTTTTTTTTTTTCCTCAAGAAACAAGAAATATATCAAGGGAACCTAGGCTCAAGTATATAGGGAATGCGCATAGCAAAGACCATGTTTATACACTGGGAACAGTGAAGAAATTTGCAAGGCAGGAACACTGAGATCAGACAAGGTTTTGTCTCTACGCACAATGCTTTATCCAGCTGAGGCATCTCTCTGCTCAATTAGCAACATGGGAAGGAAATTTTCCTCCAGGGCCATTAAGATTGATTTCTCATCATGTATCTATTTTTCTCCTGCATTTCTTGTTATGACCCACAATAAAATCTTGGTTAAAAATATATTTTAAGTATTGATTCACTTCTAGTATATTAAAAAGGATTTTATATTGTGTTTGACTTCAATATTAGGGGTTTTTTTGTATATGAATAAGGCTGTTTCCATCTTTTCTTTATTCTTATACTAGCTTCAGTTCATCTTTTATGTGTCAGACCATTTTGCAAGATGTCGGAGAATAAAATAAGTAAAACTGAGTTCTGCACTTTGAGAATTTTAGAATAATGTGGGACTCAGTCTGCAAGAAGACAAGAATCACAAACTATATAAGGAATATAGATAAAAATTATACGAATAAATACAAGACCTTATAATAGTAATGTCTATAGAATGCAGTTTATAATAAAGGAGAAAGTGAAAGACTTCTTGAGGGAGAAAGGAGGTGTCAATAAAGTCTTAAAAGACAACAATTTCTAAAAAAGTAATACGAGAGGAAGTCATTTGTTGGGGCTGTTTTAACAAAATACTACAGGCTGGTGGCTTATGAACATAAAGAGCAGGAATTTATTTCCTACAATTCTGGATGTCACAAGTTCAAGATCAGGGTGCCAACATGACAGAGTCCTGGCAAGAACCTCTTCTGGGTCACAGAAGGAACTAGAGAGCTCTCTGGGCCCTCTTTTATGGGCAGTACTCCCAGTTGTGAAGGGCTCTCTCTCCTCTTTTGACCTAATCTAATCACCTCCCAATGTTAAGCTTTCTAATAACATCGGCTTGGGGATTAGAATTTCAACATACAAATTCAGAAGGACCCAGATTTTCAGATCATAACAGGCATGTTACAAAAGGATACGACTGGAGGTAGAATTTCAAGCTTAGGGGCAGTATGAATAAAAACTGGAGTCATGAATAAACAGATCTTTGGAGGATTTTCTCAACTTCATAGAATGCCTGGGGCATAGGGTGTGCAAAGAAGGGAGGGTTAGAGATAAGATGCTTGGACGCAGAGGTGACTCATTACACCTCCCTAATTCCTTCCACTTTGAATTGTATAGCCAAGGCCAGTAACTGACAGATTTAATGCAAAGAGGGAATTAAATAAGATTACATTTAGAAACAACAAAAAAAAGAAATACAGAAGATGGATTGAAAGGCGGTAAAAATACCGTAATGGAGATGGGTTAGGAACTGACTGCAGGAAGCCTAATAAGTTAGTTTCCACTCAGATTCTAACCATTTATCTTCACTTCTGTTCACAATCAAATTCAACTTCAATCAATAGATTCCATAGCCAGAGTTTAGCAGTGAGATAAAGACAAGTAACTGAAATACAAACTAAATAAATGTATAAATCAATGGGAAGGGTGGCATCAAAAAGAAAATATGGAAAGTGGATTAGAGCTTTCAAAAATCAGAGTGAAATCTGGTCAATGTAAATAAACACCCAAAGAATTATGACCAAATATTCTTAACTTAAAGAAATTATACTGTATGAAATACATACCCACCACATCCACTACCTGCTTATCCTTTTATTTTAGCAGTCATTCGAATGAAACAATTAGGATGATTGCCATAGTTTGATTATTAGAACCTATCAAATAATGAGTGTGTGAAATTCCTTTGGAGGACTTGAATCTCCTCTGAAGCTACAAGATGTGGCTTTGTTACGCTAGCCATTTTTGTGAGAGGATATTCCTGTAAGAAATGTGTGTCCATATTTAGGTGAGGATATCCAATGTGATTAAAAAGAAAAAAAAAATCAGTGTATTTCTTAGTAAGATCTTCCTTTAAAATCTCTTCACTCTCAGCAGGACCTTGGTGATCCAGGTGCTGGCTACCTGCAGACTAATGTTCTGGCTCCCCCTGGAGGATATTAAGGTGTCACAGGATTTATAAAGCTGTCAAGTCAAAGTCAGTTTTCCACAAGTAATATCAGGTGGAAAAGATGAAATTTGAAACAACAAGCAAAGTCAGGGACTTCTGCTTCTCTCTATGATAGATAGAATAACTTGTACTGGACTTGTCACCTGAAAGTACACAACTACAAAGCTGAACAGAACATATGAAACATCTGTCTTCAGTCAAAAGAAAACAGGTAACAAAAGCCTGATTGCAGAGGGAAGGGAAACTCAGGAGGTGAACAAGATCATCATGGCCCCTGGCTTCTTGCCTGTTGGAAATTTCACCAGCAGAGCAGGATGGAGTCTTAGTAGAGGACACTGGTGCTACTGAACACAATCAACCTAGATTCTGCAAGGGCAGGGCTCTGGAAAGTAGCTGCAAAGGGTCAAAGAATGAAGAGGCAAATATCTATATGCATTCTGCAAATCACTGATGAATGCTTGGCTGAGAAGGTGCAGGGCAAGATGGTATTAAGTTTACAACAGAGCATTTGTTACGAAATTGAGAACAAAAGAGCAGGAATAAGAGAGGTCAAACTGTGCCTAGGAGCCTTCTAGAATTAGCCAACCTGAGGGGAGAGAGCTCATTCCTCACTCCTTCATCCTTAGGGACTGAAGCCAAGAGACAATGTGAAGGCTTTGATTTGGGTGGAGAGACAATGACCAAAAGATATACATTAAAATAAAGATGCAATTAGGATGGAAGTAAATGAATACATCACCAGGCAGTAAGCATGAGAAAGTCCCACGACCATATTCTTAGCAGACAACATAGACTTCACAACGAAGAGTGAACAATCAAAGACATAACAGTTCTACATATGTCTGTAGCCAACAACAGAATTTCAAAATAGATGAGGGAAAAACCTAACAAGATTAAAGAAAAAATAGACAAATTCTCCAACTTTGAAAGTTCACCATACCTTTCTGAGTAATGATAGAGCAAATAGATGAAAATCTGGTATGCATGTAGGAGATCAGAGCAATATTATCAACCAAATTGATCTAATCATCATTTATAGAAAACTGCAACCAGCTATGCAACTGCAAAATCCAAACATGCTTCCCAAATACACACAGAAAGAAAGGAGAAAAAAAAAAATCCTGGTCTATAAAATAAGATTAAATAAATTTCAAAACATGCAATTTATATACTATATTTTACCTGACTCGAACTATGTTATATTAGATATCTACAAAATAAGAAGCAGAAAATTCTCAAATATTCAATAATCAGATGTCACATTTTGAAGCAACCCATGAGTCAAAGGAAACATCCAATGGGATATTTTTTAAATATTACAAAATAAACAAGGAAAATTCCAAATAAAAAATTTGTAAAACATTGTATAAGTAATTCTCAGATGCAAGGTTGTAACTATAAATGTCTATATTTTTAAAGGAATAAATGTCCAAAATTATTACGTAACTTCTTACCTAATTAACTCAAAAAATAAGAGCAAATTATATAATAGGCAGAAATGAATAAAGGTGGAAGCAGAAAACAATGAAATAGAGCACAAAAATAAAAATACAAAAGAAAAACGTGGATCTTTAGAAATTTTAATCAAAATGATAAACCAATGACAAAAGTAATCAGGGAGTTAAAAAGACAATAAACACAAATTATTAACAAAAGGAATAAAAGAGTATATCATTACTGATTACACAGATATTAAAAGGAAGTGGAAACCCTTATAATAATGTTGCTTACTTAAATGAAATGGAAAAAGTCCTTGAAAAACATAACTTAGCAAAACCGAGAATCAATATGGAATCTGAAGACCTTATTAAAGAATCAATTAAATAAATTTAATTCATGATCAAAATCTTCCCACCAAAAATTAAAAAAAAAAAAAGCTTCAAGCCTAGAGGGTTTCTTTATGACGTTTAATACTCAGAGTAAAGTATAGAGTCTTTAATTCCATTTAGTTCTTACCTTTCACCACTTTTAAATTCTATTGCCTGGAGTATTAGATGGTGCTATAATTTTTGTTTCAATCATCAAATATGATTTATAATCTCATGAGAAGGATAGTATACTGAGTTCAGTTGTGGCTCCCAGAGACACAGAGCTATAGACTGTGACCATACTTGGAAAATGGATCTTTGCTGATGTGATTAATGCTAAAGTAAGATGAGATCATACTAGATTAAAATGGGCCCTAGTCCAAAGACTGGTGTCCTTATAAGAAAAGAAAACAGAGATGCAGACATAGAGAGAATACCTTGTGACTCTCTAGGCAGAGTCTTGTGTGATGTGTCTATGAGCCAAGAAATACCAAGGGCTGTTAGCCACTACCAGAAGCTAGGGAGAGGAAAAGAAGGACAGGAGACAAGAAAGTCCTAGTGATACCTTAATTTAGGAATCCTAACCTCCAGGACTGTGATAACATGCATTTCTTTTTTAAAATTTTATTTTATTTTTATTAAAGTATAGTTAACTTACAGAGTGTCAATTTCTGCTGTACAGCATAGTGACCCAGTCATGTATATACGTACATATGTATGTGTGTGTGTGTGTGTGTATATATATATACATTTTTTTTTCTCATTCTATCCTCCACCATCTTTTATCCCAAGAGATAGGATATATTTCCCTGTGCTATTCAGTAGGACTTGTGGTTTCCAAGGCTGTGGGAGAGGAAATGGGATGGATGAGGAGTTTGGGGTTGGTAGATGTAAACTACTGTATTTACAATGGATAAGCAATGAGAACATATATTTCTGTTGCTTTAACCCTCCAATTCTGTGTGGTACTCTGTCATGTCAGCCTTAGCAAGCTAATGTGCATTTTTGTACAGAAAAGTGGGGTGATACTGTAATAAATACCTAAACATGTGGTCATGGCTTTGAAATAGGGTAATGGATAGAGGTTAGTAAATGTTTTGAGAGGCTTAATAGAAAAAGTTTAGACTGCCTTGAAAGAACTTTTGCTAGAAATATACATGTTAAAGGTATTCTTGTGAATACACAGTTCAGGTATTCTCCTGAAGACAGGAGGAGAGCTGCAGAGAACACTCCATCATTTTGAAGAATGCCTGCGTCATCATGAACAGAATTCTGGTAGAGATATGAAAATTAAAGGTGTTTCTGTTGATGCATTAGGGGGGAAGGAGAAATGTATTATTGGATGTTGTAGGAATTAGTACTGTAAAGTGACAATAAACTTGTCTGACTTGTGCTGTTTGGTGGAAAGTGATGAACTTGGATGTTTAGATGAGATTTCTAAGCAAAAAAGTGTAGAAGGTGCCACATGCACCTTGCTGCTTATAGTAAAATGTGAGAGGAAAGAGATGTTGAAGTGGAAACTGCTAAGAGAAGCAAGCACTTGATAATTTAGAAAATTATCCACTTAATCCAGATAGCATACTTGGAGATGGACCAAGGGAAAATTATTTGCTAAATAAGTCAGTTATGTGGTTTATATGCCCAGTCATCCATATTAATCTCTTCAGGTAGGATTCTCATAAGAATATCCCATAGGAATATTGGATCTTAAGTTATTTTTCTACAGGTCCTTAATGCTCTCTTCGTTTTTTGCAAATCTTTTTACTCTCTGTTTTCCAGATTGGGAAGATTCTATTAATCTATCCCCAAATTCAGTGAGTGTATCCTGTATTATCTCCCTGTATATTGAATCTGTCCAGAAAGTTTTCTTTCTCTGTTACATATTTTTCATAATTCCCATTTGGTTCTTTTTGACACTTCCTACTTCTTTGCTGATGTTTTTCCACTTTTCACCAGTTTCAAGAGAATGTGTAAGTGATTGTTGAGGCATTTTTATCAATGCTGTTTGAAAATCCTTGGCAGATAATTCCATCATTTGATTCATGTTGATGTTGGTGTCTGGTGAACATCTTTTCTCTTGTGGTTTTCCTTGATTTTGGTATGATGAGTGATGTTTATTGTATCCTGGTAATTTTGACTATTAGGTTAGAAGACTTGAATCCTAATTAATCTTTTATATTAGGAGACTGCCACCCTGCTTAGGTTTACCACACAGGTTCTGGACTATATTTATGGGCTATGGGTCCAAAGACCATTTCTATAGTCTTTAGGTGGCTAGGTTTGCCTGCTTGTTTTATCTGCATCCATTAGGGATTCTACTGGTTGCCATTGGTGGTGCCTGATTGAACAAAAGGCATTTAACCAGATTGGACCACATGGGGGAAGTGACTCTCTGATCTGTGGGGTTGAAAGATGTCTCTTGTACTGGACTACTTTTGTGGGGAGATTCTCTTTGCTGTTGCCTACTGGTCGCTAGGTATCTCTGTGTTGGAGAGGGGAGACTCGGGCCCATAAGGAAAATGTTTTCATGGGTGGGGTTTCCTTTTGTGATAGAATCCTCCTTGCTTGTAGGAGACAGCTACCTCTTTCCTGGCTTGTTTTGGTAGATTTCCACTTGCCAGTGATACCAACTGCCTGGTGTTTCCCATGTGGTTCAGAAGAGACAAGTCACATGGGAAAAGACAGCACATTTTTTGGTTGATCTTTGACAGCAGAGTTTCTATCAATCCCTCTCTCCAGTGCTGCTAGGCTCACCTGGTACTGTTGGTGTTACCCGCACTTGATCTAGATGAGTGATGAGCATCCCTGGCCACTTCCTCTTGCTATATCAGAAAATGTGAAACAGCTGTCCTGAGTTATACTCTTCTTTTGGGTGAGGTTTCACAATGCTATGTCACTCTTTCTGTCTTAGAATTTTTAACCAGTCTATCTTCTTTTATTCTAATTTCAAGAATTCTCCTTTTGTTACCCATTACATTATTTCTGGGGTTTAAGGTTGTACTAAGCAGAAAGGAGCAGGAAGAAATAAGTTTATACCATCTTATCTGGATCGTAACTTTGTATTTATATTTTTGTATCATTTAAAAAGGAAATAATGTCAACATTTTGCAAATTTTTTCAGAAAGTAGAGAAAGAGGAAACACTTTCAACTGATTTTTACAAAGCGATATGACCTTGAAAACAAACCTAAAAAAAAAATATTTAACTTAAAAATATTTAAAAGATTCTATAGACGTAGATGCAGAAATCCTCAAGTCTTAGCAAGTAAAACCCAGTAACATATGAGAATTTTAATAAATTGTCTTTAAGAATTTTTACAAGAAATTTCTAAGATCAATAACTTTATTTGAATACATTACTAGAATTTAAAAATGAATTATAATATTATTTCAATAAATATAGAAATAGAAAAAAATCACAAATGGATATATATAGTATTGAAGATGAAAATTATATGATGGAAATATTTTACCAATTGTCTTTTATGTAATTGGGTGCTTGTTGTCTATGAAAAGATAGAAACAAGGTCTTTTTCATTGAGATGGTTAAAAACTTTAGACATGGATTTAATGAAAGCCAGACTTCAATTCTCCTGATTCTGTTACTTAGGAGGTCTGCAATCCTGACATATTACTTAAGTTTTCTTAATTTCAACTTCTGTAAAACCACCATAATTACTATTCCATTCCTTACAGGATTTTGTAAGAATTAGCGCAAAATGCATGCAAAAGTCTTAGTACCTAAAAAGCACTTTTTCAATAATTTACTGCTGTTTTTTGCTATTTTTGTCATTAATGTCAAACTTACAGTAAGTGATTATTTATGTTTACAGAATGGTTTTACACCTGAACAATTACTGTGCAGATGATGTAATTCAATCTCAATACTATTGTTCCTTTTTAATTTTTTTATTGGGGGGATTGTTGATTAACAGTGCTGTCTTTGCTTCAGGTTTATAGCAAAGAGAATACATTATGTATATATGCATATATATTGAATGCCTACTATATGCCAGTCTTTGCTTTAGATGCTGGGGATACATAAGCATCTCCTATCTTTGTTCCTAAGATGTGTCTAGACATGAAAAATCATAGTTAAACAAAAAACATTCATAAAGTACAAAAAATACTGTGGTAGAGTGGTGGCATCTAAACCAGTCTGAAGTTTCCAAAATCATTTTCTGAAAGATATGGGAAAGATGGAGTCTGAAAAGGACAGTAGAACACTGGTGGCTAGGAAGTCTTCTTCCACTGCCAATGTTCTCCTGGGTCTCTGTGCTTGGGCAAATGTCTTGAAACAAAAGAGACAATGACAAAATGCAAAGAATTAAATGAAGCTTAGTCGCTAATGGATAATCTATGGCAAGAGAATAAGCGTGAGAGTTTTCTATGTGGGACAAGGACCAGGAAGGAAAGTGCAAAAGTTGTCAATGACCTAATCTCCTCAAAGCATCAGAAATATGACAGATGTATGGGCTTAGAAAATGAATAGGAAATTCATACATTACTATGAAATTTGTTCCTTATTGAAGAAATGAAAAACAAACTAATATGATAGTTGATAAAATCTGATATATCTTACACATGTATTTTATAAATATGTAATAGGATTGGATAAATAATTATCACATGTAATGTTTTAAAGATGATTAAATACTGTGTTATCATTAAGAAAACAAAATTTTATGTTCACTTTGGAATGATCTTCAAGATATATGACTGACTGAAAAAAAAATCCTACGTATATATGTAAATAACATTATATAGACACACACATATATTACACATAACATATGTGTGCATTTATACACACATATGTATATTTCTGCACATATAATTATAGAGAGATATTCAAGGAAATTTTTAAGAATGCTCACTTTTAGTGGCGTCAGTGTGATGTATTTATGGTAAAGTTTACTTTTCATTTTAAAATATGTTTTTATTATGTTTATGTTCTACTTTTTAAAGGAAAACTTATTTTAAAGATGGAAAAGAAAGCTGAAGAAATTAGGAAATACAAGTACACTCGTGAGTAGTTCTGCTAAAAAAAAAATTGAATATAACCCCCAATATGAAATTTGATTCTACCTGGTTATAATGGCTTCTTAGAAGAATATTGGAGAATTCGATTATATTCAACCTTTTCCCTGGAATCAATATTCAGAAAAGATTTCACCATATTTGGAGGAAAATAATGTATGGGACCTTGAATATAATTACATAATTATGGCTCTGATAGTTTATTGGATTCCCAAATTGTTTACTTATTCCTTAGTGATCATAGAAAATCATATAACTGTTATGGGTTTTTGATTGCTCATGTGTAAAATAGGGACAATAACCTATTAAACTTCAAACTGTGGCGGGTCGATTATATAAACTTGAATTTTAAAACTGATCTAAAAAACTGACTACACATTTCAACTATGCTGAGAAAGTAAACTGATAGCCTCTCTACCTGGAACTCTTTGCAGGAGTTTTTTGAGCTATTTTGCTTGGGACAATGAATACTATTGATACTAGTTAATTGAATATTAATGGTGTTAAAGATCCCAAGCATGTTGTTTGCACTTTATTGTTTTTAAAAATAAAAAAAAAATCCTTCAGACCATTTAAATGTTATGCAAATATATACTCTTATTTTTTGTCTTTTTTTTAGGACTGTACTTGCGGCATACGGACATTCCCAGGCTAGGGGTTGAAATGGAGCTACAGCTGCTGGCCTACACCACAGCCACAGCAACACCAGATCCAAGCCACATCTGCGACCTACACCACAGTTAATGGCAATACAGGACCCTTAACACACTGAGCAAGGACAAGGATTGAACCTGAGTCCTCATGGATGCTAGTAAGATTCATCTCTGCTGAGCCACAATGGGAACTCTGCAAATATATACTATTTTTCATAACTAAACCAAAGTATTACTATAAAATTAGTATATGTAAACCTAATTAAATAAATTAATGAATGAATTAAATGAAGTTGTAAAAATTTATGCCATCAGTATTTGTGTTCAATGATCATTAGGAAATATTAATTTTATATGCAATGGGCGCCTGGCTTTTGACAGCACAGGTCTTAGTTCTTTCTGCTTCTGCAGGATTAAAATGCCTCCTGCAAAATGACCTTACCCCCTTTCCTCCATACTCCCCTTGGGAGTTCTCTGCAGAGTATGAGAAGAGATGGATATTTACTGCCTCATTGAGCAGAACCCGTTTTGAATGGCACTTAGACTCAAACTGATCCATATAAAGGTGACAGATTATTGCAGAATGGGCATATGTAAACATTAAGGAGGAGAGAATCAACATTTTTGGGATGGAAGATCAAAAAAAGGTACTAAAGAAGTGAAGTCCTTGTCATTCTTGAAGAGAGTAATCAAAGTAATGTATAAAAATTGCATTACTTGTTAAAGAGATTGAAGAAAAGTTAATCACTCAGTGAAAGTCACAAATAATAGTAACTAGGCAGGTGAAAGTTGGATAAGATTAGAGTGACAAATTTCAGGGGCTTTTCATCCTTTGTTTTATAGAAAGTAAAGATAAATAAAAATAAAGTATAAACAACGTAATCCTTCTTGAAAATACCGTAAGATATTCACAGTTATTTTGAAACACCTGCCTTCCCGATAGAACTTTACAAAAGTCTATAAGCTTCAAGAGAGTTGTTATGACTTTGTTTTGAGCTCTGGACTTGCTGACCTGAAACAGAACAAAGATGTAGAAATGACATTCAAACCTCTTAATTGGTATCATTAAGAGATTTTTTTTTTTTCCATGCCAGAGGACAAAGTGAGAGACCTCCTTGAGATTACTGTGCCCTTGGGAAAACTGAAACTGTCTTCAAATGAGAACACAATGCTTGTAGCTCTTAAAAATGTACCAGTTAGCATTTGGTATATACTTTAAAATAGAGATTCTGCTCTGAAAGTATACTAACTGGATTACATGTCCCAGAAGGGTAAAAGAAAGAGCTTGAGGGAGTGGTTGAAATAGTGCATGCTAATTGAAGAAATGATAGAAACTCCGAGGGGGAAAATGCTATTTCCTATGTGAGAGCCTGCACACTTGTGTTGTGTATATGACTATGTGTCTGTATATGGGAGTTAGAGAAACATTTAACAAGAGCCCTGTGATTTATTTTAATTCATGTCACACTAGAAACCGTCAGCCACTAAAAATTTGGCCTGAGAATAATGGGATAGTAAATGTCAGAAATGTAAAGTTGTTTTTTCTTTTAAGTAAGTATAATTCTTGGAGAATGTGTTGATGTAAAAATGGCTTTACTGTATCTTGAAATATCTTAATAAGATATTGAAAGGGAGTATGCATTTTGGTCGAACATTACCACTGTGACTATTATTGTCCAGCCTATTCAAGAGTCCCTGATTGGGTGTGTGTGCATGTGTGTGCGTGTGTGTGTGTGTGTGTGTGTAAAACATAGCATCATTCTCCTTACCCACCCCCAAGTAATTATGTTATATCAGAGGCATCTGTACACTTGACGTGTTTGTTGTCATTATGTTCAATATACTAGTGAGGATTTCTCTTATCTCTGGCATTCACATTTCCATGGTATGACCATAGTGCTTGCTCAACATAGTTAAGGACTTAGGGAGTCCATGGAATTCTGGAGAGGTAACCCATCTGCCGCATATGTATTTCCCTCGTCTCAATTTTCAAACAATAAAAGTTCATGAAATGCTTTTTTGAAAGCACTTGGATTTGAAAGTAATAAATACTTTTGGATTTGAAAGTAATAAATACTTTTATAAATGAGCAATAAATTCGGAAGCAAAATCTGATTCACTCTTGCAGTTGAAAAATGTTTATAATACAGGACATCTAACATGACCCTTATATACTAGAATGGGATCTTGCATAGATAAATAAAGCATATATCTTTACTTCAACTGTTTACCAGTCTCCTGGAAGAGAATATGATGTAAGTTGATAATTAGAACATAGCAAATGCTAAAATTTTAGCCATAAATAGAGGTGCATAGGAGCAGGGAGGCAGCACATACTTCTGCCCAGAGAGAAAACTGGAGAAAGTGTCACTGTTTGTATACATCTTGGTTTGATTTTGACAATATGAATCAGACAGTAGACTACATGGAGAAAGGTGATTCCAGGTATAACATTTTCGAGGACTTTGATATAGGATGTTCACATGGAGTAATATGAAAATGATGGGAGATGAATGTTGAAAGTCTCTTGAGGGTCCTCAAATATAACTATATGAGGTTTGGACTTTATGCAGATAGTACAGGGGTGAGAAAGGATTTTAAGTAGGAAAGTGGCATAATTACTTTGGGGTTTTTTAATATTTTGTAAGCTGTGTGGATAAGAGAAAGACTAGAAACAGGAAAGCAATTTCAATATTCTGAGAAGAGATAATGACAACAAAATGCAAATAATAGCAGTAGGATGGAGAAAATGTAAAATATGTATATATAGATTGATTTTTGTCTTTTTTTAGGGCCATTCCTGTGGCATATAGAGCTAGGGGTTGAACTGGAGCTGAGGATTCTGGCCTGTACCACAGCCACAGCAACAGTGGATCTGAGCTGCATCTGTGACCTACATCATAGTTCATGGCAATGCTGGATCCTTAACACATTGAGAGAGGCTAGGGATTGAACCCACATCCTCATGGATACCAGTCAGGTTCATTAACCACTGATCCATGATGGGAACTCATGAAAAAAAATGTTTAAATCTATTTTGAAGGTCAAATCAATACAAATCGGTGACTGAATAATGAGTTTTATCAGTCTGAATATGAGAATTCTAGGAAAACAATCAGATTTCTGATTTAATAAATATCCGGATTTTGTTAGGTATATGCATATGCTTTTGAAATACTAGAGGGGAGATAAAACACACCCTTCTTTACTGCACAAGTTAAGGATCTATTGAGATAATGACCCGAGAATCAGGAAAATGAAAATCAAAATGTATTTTCATTACTAATTAAAATGCAAAGTTAGTATGAGACCAAGGGAATCTTCTGATACCCCTGCCTTAGAATGATGCACCCTTACATCTAGTCTGAGGTCCAGTTGAACAAGAACAAACTTCTTTTGTCTCCCCTCAAGCAGGTGCCTTATTGCATAGCAGAAAAACATCCCTTCTCTACCAGCAAGCAGAATTCTCAAAGCAGCAGCTCGATATTTGTTAGTCATACACACACACACACATGCACACAGAATGTTCATACGTATATATGCAATAATATGCAAATAAAATTTTATATAGAAATATGGATTAATAAAAATATGCTAAAATAACAATACATATGTTTCTACATAGGTACATTTTAATTTGGCTTTATTTTCATTAGGGAATACAAGAATTGTCATTTTATTAATTTCGTATGAGTGGTCTGATATAGGGAAAATTTTATAATAATTCACTTAAAATTTAACATATATTTATATAACATGTATTTGTTTTCAGAATCTTTAATTTTGAATAATGGTATCGTGTTTTACAATACCAGTGTAGTCTGAGATAACTTTTAAAAGGTGTATCTCACTGAGTTCTATGCATCTATATTTACATATAGATTAACCTACTGAATACATACAGTATACTTTTCATATATCATATTGATAGTAAAATTGAAGCCTTCTTTATAAAAAAATAAATAAGTTGCATTGGATTCTAGCAAGCTCCTACATTAACTTTTATGTTTTATATTTGTTACCTTACTTTTCTGATTGGTATTGACACCTGCATTTCCACAAAAGAAGGAGTGAAATATTCATGGTATGCAAACACTACCACCTTATTAGCTGTCTTTGTACTAGACTAACTTAACTGAACTGAATTAACATAGCTGTATAATAAAAGGGTGAGCCATGGACCATGCATGCTCTCTTAGAAGTCTTTAAATATAAGAGGCACAATTAACTTTGCAACAGAAAATATCTTGGTGACATTTCTTGTAAGTTAAATATATTTTTTAAAAAAAAGAACCCCTTGATTTTAGTTGTAATTAGAAAAGGTCAGGTTCCTAAGATTCCAGTTAATAGAAGTGGGAACATACATCTGGACAAAGATGCAGAAAACTTCTTTATGGCTTTTCAGTTTCAATTGTTGTGAATAAATAAAGATGCATTTATTTTTTCATACTTCTGTTATTTGTCTTGATATATATGAAATACATAGATCTTAAGATTATCATCTTCATCTTGGCTTTCTTTTTTCTTTCAAATTTTCCTGGAATATCCATCTCTTTCCTATTTTTCCACTTTCCTCTTCTGTTTTCATACTCTCAGTTCTTCCTACAATGTAATTTTTAGCACTTTTCTCTATTTTATTCATTCTTATCTAGCTTACTTGTTGCTGTGCATTGAATTTTTGTCTCCAGAAAAGATATGGTTAAGTCCTAACTCTAGGTGCCTGTGAATGTGGCCTTATTTAGAAATAGTCTTTCCAGATGTGATCAATTTAGGATTAAGTCATAATGTAATAGAGTAAGTTTGAACCCAATGACTAATGCCCTTATAAGAAGAGGAAAACTGGGAGTTCCTGTCATGGATCAGTGGTTAACGACTCTGACTAGGAACCATGAGATTGCAGGTTCGATCCCTGGCCTTGCTCAGTGGGTTAAGGATCCGGCATTGCCGTGAGCTGTGGTGTAAGTCGAAGACTTGGCTCGGATCCCACATTGCTGTGGCTCTGGTGTAGGCCAGCAGCTACAGTTCCAATTCGACCCCTAGCCTGGGAACCTCTATATGCCATGGGAGAGGCTCAAAAAATGGCAAAAAGACAAAAAAAAAGAGGAAAATAGGTACACAGAGACACAGAAGAAAGTCATGTGAGATAGAAACTGGAGTGATGCGTCTAGAAATCAAGGAAAGCCAAGCTTTACCAGCAAAGAACTGAAGCTAAGCAGAGGCAAGGAAGGATCTTCCCTTAGGGACTTCAAAGACAGCATGACCATGCCTACATCTTGATTTCACACTTCTAGCTTCAGAACTTCTTGAGAGAGTAAATTTCTGTTGTTCTAAGCCACCCAGTTTGTGGAGTTCCCATTGTGGCTCAGCGGAAACAATTCGACTAGTAACCATGAGGCTGCAGGTTCGATCTCTGGCCTCACTCAATGCGTTAAGTATCTGGTGTTGCCATGAGCTGTGGCATGGGTTGCAGATCCTGCATTGCTATGGCTGTGGTATAGGCAGACGGCTGTAGCTCTAATTTGACCCCTAGCCTAGAAACCTCCACATGCCACGGGTGCAGCCCTAAAAAACAAAAAAAATTAAAAAATAAAAAAATAAGCCACCCAGGTTGTGATCATTTGTTACGGCAGCCCTAGGAAACTAATACAGTTATTAAATCAAACATATGAACTCTTAGAGGTGAAGAGTTTTCAATTATGTTAAATAAACTACAATGTGAAATAGACAAAATTAACATTACTGTACTATTTTTTATTTTTCCTTTAATAAACTTCAATTATATTCAAAAATATAAAAAAATAGATAATCATTTTTGTTTGTTTTTATTGATATGTCAGTCTCACAGTAATAGACACTTTGTTATAAGGCTATTTTGGAGCCAAGAAAGTATGGAGACATAGGATTGGGTCAAGGTCAGGAGTAACAGGATCTTCATTGTCAGTTGCTTTGGACTTGGAGGCAGGAGTGGAGCTCTACTAAAGATTATCCGAATCAAAGTGGCTGAAGAAATGTCTGCATCTTGGGAGAGTTTGAGCAAAGTTTTCACCCCCCCTCTCTTGAGTACTAACCCAAAGTGATTGCTCAAGGAACTCTAATCATTGGACTCAGTCCAGAGTGGAAGCCTGCTCTCCTCTTCTGATTCTGGACTCACAAACTACACTCAAACTTAATGTACAAATTCTTTTTTTACAGGAGCTGAGATACTTGGCAAACTCGCAAAAAATTCTGCTAGAAGATTTGCTTTATTCTACTTGACAATATTACTATTCCGGTCTAAATATTTTAAGTAGGTCATTTGCCTTTATTCACAGTACCATTTTTCAAGAAACAGTTTTTCAGATGATTATTTTTCTCAAATAATTTATCTCTATTACTTGAGTACATTGCTACATAAAGATGTTTTAAAAATTCTTAATTTCATTTCATTACAATACAGACTGTAAATTATTCCAGATATTCCAGACAAAAATATGAGCTGCAGCCAATGATTCTTCCAACAGATCTAGATAATAATTTTTGTTTGCTTTTATAGATATGTTTGAGGGGTTTTATTTGCAATTATTATTTTCAGAAGTTGAATTTTTCTAACAGTTTCAAAAGTGGAAGTTTTGAGGTGTTACACTTATTGAATATTTTGATTAAACATTCACTATTGCAGTTTCTGTGGTGGCTCAGAGGTAATGAAACTGACTAGTATGCAAGATAATGTAGGTTCAATCCCTGGCCTCACTCAGTGTGATAAGGATCTGGCGTTGCCATGAGCTATGGCATAGGCCACAGATATGGCTTGAATCTGGCATTGCTGTGGCTGAGGTGTAGGCCAGCAGCTACAGCTCCAATTCAGCCCTTAGCTTAGGAACTTCTATATGCTGTGGGTGTGGCCCTAAAAAGACCAAAAAAAAAAAAAAAAGATTCACAACCAATTTACAAAAATTAAATGAAAGAATTTTGAAGACACATTGGCAATGTTAAAAAAACATTAATGAAATTTGTAGGTTGATTTATAAGGAAATACTTCAAAGATTTTCTTAAGTTTGCTGCTTAATGAACAGTAAAGAGGTATATTTGCACAGCTGAAGACTTTTTTGCTCTCATCCTCAGCTTCATCACAAAAATTTTGTAGTTCAATACTTTATGTATTTTTTAAAGTTATAAATTTTGACAACTACAGCTTTCATTTTCATTAGCAAAATATTGATGCTTGTTTGGAAACAATATAAACAATGTGTTCATTAGATCAATTTGAAGTACTTTCCCCTGCACAGATTTCCTAGTCTAGTATTTGTAATATTAATGCAAAAATTAATCATTTTAACTTCAATCTTGAAATTTAACTTTGTTTACCATTCAATTTACCATAGCATCCTATACAATGTCACACAGTTCATCTGTTTTCATTTGCTTGTTTTGTTTCTTTGATTTTTTGGCCATGCCTGTGGCATGTGGAAATTCCTAGGCCAGGGATCAAACCCATGCCACAGTGGTAACTGGAGCCACAGCATTGAATATTCTAGATTCTCAACTGTCTGAGCTATGCGGGAACCCCAAACATTTCATCTTTAAGAGAATAAACTCCAAAAGTTTTACTTTGTTTCACTGAATTGAATTAAAAAAAATCAAACCATTATTGGAATAACTTAATTGATTTACCTAATGATGGTGAGGGGTTCATTTAACCCTGAAGTTCTTTTGCTAAAGAAGCTAGTGTATTAATATATATCACTTCAATTCTCTGTGTGCAACAGAGTAGTAGATTAAAGAAGTGAGAAGAATTAATTTATGGAATCAATCATTTTATCTAAATGAATATTTTTGCTTCACAGGATAATATGCAAATGTATCTTCTGTGGCTAGAGTTTTTGAAATTGTCCCTTTTAAGGATAAACTTTTAAAATACTTAATTTTAAAGTAGAAACTAATGTATCTTGTTTCCTTTGGCTTTCATGTTGTTGTGGTATCAATATGTCACCTCAGGTTTATGCTTAATATCAATAAAGACATTATGTAGATTAAAAACTGAGCTTCCTAAGAAACAAGTTTAATATTTAATTTTCTATTTAAATTACACTTTCACTTTTTTGGATTAACTTCTGCCTAAGGATTCTTTGAAAAAAATTTAAGGTATTACCTAATAATAAAATACTAAAAGTTTAGAATGTACAAAAACAAAGCAATGCAATAAGAGTATTTAGACTATTCTCTCTATATCCCATAGGAACAAAACATCCCCTATTTCTGGCACATATGTTATGTTTATATAATTGATAATTTTTCCATTTCTCACTGGCTTTCAGCAACTGGCAACCTGAAAACTTGCAGAGCGCTGAACAAACTGTGACATATAGGCTTGGACAAGCAACTACCAAGAACATTTATGGCGTAATTCTCTCTCTACCACCAGAAGTTTGAAGGTCTTGGCTGCTTCTTTCTACTTGAACCTAAGAGCTTCTTGTTTTATCAGTGAGCATCCTATGCGATAGTTGGAAAAAGAAATGTTCATTGTGATTAGTCAGGAAGGCTCTGAGAAAAAGAGAGAGATGGATCTTTACGACATACCTTTTCCAACACATGCTCTGTGGAGAACCGTGTTCACTGCAAGTGCATCTCTATCACTAATAGAGGACATCATGGCAGAATGTATGAACTAACAGAACGGAACAAAATCTACCTTGCCTCAATTTAATGAAACTATCAGTAGTATTGTTTCACTAAAATAAAATATTACTGAAAAGCTACATTGAAAAACATACTGAGGAAACAGAACAAAACCAATCACGCCCCAGAGAAGCTGGTTTGCATGGTCATAGTAGGTGTGAAACAAAGAAACAGGTCAGAGGAGATTTCAAGATTTTCATTCTCTGTTAGAAAAAAAAAAAAAAAAGATTCAATGGGTGCTAAGAATAAAGATAGACCATGATTTTTGTCAATCAAAGAGCCTCAGTTGATTAACTCATTTGAGGAAGAAACAATACTGTAACCAAATAGACCAACATCTGTGAGGCAAAGATAGAGATGTGGGGGTCTCCTCTGGCCCGGAAAATTAAACACTTCGTATCTATATTTTGAGTGAGTTATGGAATAGAGTTCAGTACTTCCTCACACAATAAAAGGGGGAAAAAAAGAACAAAACAATGACTCTGATAGGCAGCAGATGTCCTGAGAAGCATCCACAAAGCAGATGGTAGTGATGTATGAAGAACAGGATTTTGAGATGGAAAGAACAAGAAGTATATTATTTGGAAAATTTTTTGGAGGTATTTCACACTAAAAAACTTTAATATCTGTGTGATTGTCTGGGAAGCTTACAGGTATAGTAGAGAAATATTAGGAAAATAAGAGATAGAGAGATGGATAGAGAGTTAATGATAGAGACAGAGAAAGAGACATCTATCATTGGGAGGAATAAAAAAACAAAATTCCATTTGAGATGTTGCAATGCTCAGCATCTCAATAACCAGGATTTAATCTATAATTTCTATAGCAATGAGGTGAAATATTTTCATATGGTACATAGTGTTACAAAAAGCTTATATTGATATACAGATATATATTAGCAAAACAAACACCAGATTCCACTTGTTAACAAACTACATTGCATAAAACACATTGTGTAAAAATGTGTCCTGTGGTCTATGCCTGTATAATATCTTTCCCTCCTCGTAGCCTCTAGCTCATATTTGCAAAGAATCTAAAACTCTTCTGAATTTGTTTTAATTTCTCATTAATAAAAGTGGGCTTTTGAACTAGGAAACTTTTTTATTTATAAATTCAAAAATTCATATGTTGGAGTTCCCGCCATGGATTCGTGGTTAACAAATCCGACTAGGAACCATGAGGTTTCAGGTTTGATTCCTGGCCTTGCTCAGTGGGTTAAGGATCCGGTGTTGCCGTGAGCTGTGGTGTAGGTCACAGACTTGGCTCAGATCCTGGGTTGCTGTGGCTCTGGTGTAGGCCAGCAGCTACAGCTCCGATTGGACCCCTAGTCTGGGAACCTCCATATGCCGTGGGAGTGGCCCCACAAAAGGCAAGAAGACCAAAAAAAAAAATCACATGTTGAATATAGCTTGAAATAAATCTACCTGCTTGAAAGAGTAAGAAATGTTTATTTAAATATTGAAAATTAGGTGATGAACAATAGACAACAGAACATTTTGATCAGACATTGGAGAATGTCTAGAATAGCTGATTCATCATTTAGCACCTAAGCGGCATTCAAGAAATATCTTGTTTGTCTTGACACAAATGTAGTTGCCTTTTAAATGATTTTACAAGTTTTTACTGGAAATACGTTATGCTCATTAACAATCCTAATTCCCTTTTTCCATTTAAATACCTTGAGTATAACTCACAGACAAGCATCACTGCAATTATTAAAGTTGCACCCTTATCCAAAATGCCACTAACTTCAACGTGCAAAATTATGAAGGAGCATGATATCCACATTATAAATGAAATTATGACATTTTATATTAAAATATCACTGGAGAAGCTGTATAAAGACTGAATTGCTCACCATAAAGATTAAATCTTCATTGCAATGTGGTGCTTGCTTTCTTCAAATATCAGAATTTATTACCACAGAAAATAGGACCTGCTAATTTTCCAGGCGACTATCTGTAAAGTACAATTCATTGAACAGACAACATGATTTTTTTTTTCTTTGCATTGCTCTTTAGTTACCTTCATTATCTCTATTTGAAAGAAAGCATATTTCAAAAGCTGGACTATTATATGGTTCTATCCATTGTAGAACTTGCTAAAAATAGTAATTTGTTGACATAAAATTAATTTTGTGTTCAATTTACAGATATAATCTACTGTAATGTATTTATATGTTTAACAGATTTACATTTTGGGTATCTGCTTGAGTAGTTCGTAGCTAATTATATAATGTTTAATTATATACTTAAAAATAATTCATAGTGTATTTACCAGTAAGCCATATTATATTCTAATTAACTATCCTGAGAAGTGCCAGTAATTATTTTGAATATTTTTGATATGCACATTTTTCAATAAAAAGTCTACTTAAATAATTTTCGGTATTAGATTATCAACCTAGGAACTTTCTCTAGGATTAAGAAATATTATTTAAAATATGTTATTAAAATGCGAACTAACAGGACCATGAGGATAAGGACAAGATCAGATGTCAGTTATCACTTTCATTTTATTGTGTCAGTGTGAATTTGGTTTTGTTTTGACTAGTGGAAAAGCTCTGAATATTAGTAACTTAAAGTCAAGTTTATTTTCTCATAAGCAAGTCTACTTATGGTACAGCAGTTCTATAAACCTTCAAAACTCTCCTATTTTGTTTTTTTTTTCTGCTATCCACAGAATGCAGCTTCCATCTTGTGGTGAAAGACAATTGCTGTAACTGGAGCTGTCATTTCAGTATTTCATTCAGCAATAGGGAGAAAAAGAGAGGAAAAATCTAAGCCCTATCTCTTCCTCTGACACTTCAGAGAACTTAGTATACTACAGTTTTTACGCTGACATCTTGCAGGTCAAAACTGACTCAATGGCCAGAGCTAGCTGCAGAGAAAGGTGGGAAATGTAATCTTAATTTTGTTACCCAAATCTCCAACCAAAACCAGAACCAATATTATATTGGGAATATTGGCAACATTAGCTGTTTCTGATACTATGATTATGGGTGCATTCTCATCACCTAAGATGACAATATTAATAGCAATATACACACATGAACTGAATAAATATATTGACTAGAACAGATATGTTTAAATTAATATGTCTAACACTCTCTGTAATCTTATTCTATGATTTGAAGTACCTAGGATTTTTTGTTTGTTTGTTTGTTTTTTTCTGTCGCACCCATGGCATATGGAACTTCCCAGGCTGGGGATCAAATTTAAGCTACAGCTGTGACCTACATCTTAGCTGAAGCAACATGGTATCCTTAATCAACTGCGCCATAGTGTGAACTCCTAAAAATACCTAGTTTTTATGTGAATATATCACTTCTCCAAAACTTTAGCCTATTTTTTCTCAAATTCTTTTTTTTTAATTTCATTTTATCAAAAAATAAAATTCCTGGATCCAGCATTGCAGTGAGCTGTGGTGTAGGTCACATACGTGGTTCGGATCTGGCATTGCTGTGGCTCTGGCAGAGGCTGGCAGCTACAGCTCTGATTATACGCGTAGCCTGGAACCTCCACATTGCAGGTGCATCCATAAAAATAAATAAATAAATAAATAAATAAATAAATAAATAAAATTCAATTCCTAAAGCTTTCAGGTCAACCTTTACCTAAAAGGGGGTCTAATTAGTATAGGGTAGTTATAAAGGGACTAGGATTTGGATGCAGACTGCCACACGTTCAACATGACAAATGGCATGAGATTGGGCTACCTATTTACACTCTCTGAAGTTGTGTTTGCTTATTTTTAAGTGGGGATAAAACTCAAGTTAATATAATTAAATTGCTTAGAATAGTATTAGAGCAGACAGACCCTATGGTGACTCCTTTCCATCCTGCCATTACCATTGTTTAAGAAGTTCACAGATAACAAGTACCAAATGTCTGCCTTGTGCCTGTTATTTCTATCTCGAAGTATACATAGGTGGTTGATGGTAAATGTTTCTCTGGGAGCCCGCCTATCTCCTGCCTCAGGAAATATAAACAAGAGATTAGTTGTGAATGTCTATCCTGATGCTCACCTATCTCCTGCTTCACATTGACTCCCCTAGGCTCTGATCAGGAATTCCATTTTTTAATTTGAGTAAAAAACAAATGTTTATTGTGTAAATACATAGATATTCCCAAACTTTATCATTTTTAGCCCTTGGGTTACTTACACGGTCTCTTAATTTGTGATTCTACGATGGCTTATGAACATTTCACATTTTGTATTCAAATTGTTAGTTTATGACTCTGTCACAGCTTTAAGGTTGTGAGATACTGATGAAAGGGATGTTGACTGAGATTAGTCTGGAAGTATCCATTGATCAATAAAACGTAAGTTTTGAGTAATATCGCAGAGTGAAAATATGAGGCTAAAGTATTATGCCTGCTTATATCAAATGGGTCAGTACAAACAATCAGGCTGCAGAGTGTAAAAATCTTTAGATTTTTGAAATGGAAATAATTTATTCATCAATGAAGAATATAACTTGTTTTATTTTTTAATTCACGTGAAGCACTTGAAAATATTACTATAATGCAACTGCTTATTCAGAAAAAGCCATTCCTTTAAAAACTATTGAAAATTACATGTTTTATTTTGTAATTTTAAAAGAAGCTTGGAATGATACAGAAGGTTATACTTATATTTTTAAGATGCAATTATGTCTTGCACTTCTCTTGGTTTCTTTAGGTGGTTAAAAGTATACCTACGTGAGATGAATTAACCAAAGCAGCAATTAGTGTACTGCAAGTTGTCATTTGTTAAATGGGTGAGCAATCACACGGACAAACACTTTACTCTCAAAACCCAATTTACTTACAGAAATCAATACCTATATTTTTTCGGCTCTAAGTGGTTTATGGAACAAGGCCTCAACAAATTGTAGAAACACAATCACCATGGCCTATCATGGCTGTCTTTAATAAAAGTAATACTGAGATGATGAAATTAAGTTTTTATTGAATGATATTCACTTATAAATTTTAAGTATTACTAATTTAAGAATTACTAGGAGGAAATAGAAATTAAGCTTTTTAAAATGAGCTGATACCTTAATTTTCATTAATTGACTATTATAAAAAATCATAAATTTAACAACAGGAGAGGTATCTTTTAGGTAAGAGATTAATTGAGGCACTTACTGCTATTTAATAGGCTAGGACCACAGCCTAGGTACTTTGATTCCCATTGCAATGCTCACTACCATTGGTTTTTAGGGGGTGTAATTGAAAAATAAAATATCCTTATCAGTAAACAAAGGATGCTGCAGTCATCAGTGATTGCAGCCACCTACAATGGTGAGACAGTGAGCTATGAGGAAACTAAGGAAGGAAATAAAGAATGCCTGCCATCTATCAGCCATCAGACTGCACCTGACTATGAGCCCTGAGGAAACTCTGGCTGTGAAAACATAGGATACTGGCCCCAGATAGCTGAGGTGCATATCAAAGGAATGATTTCAGTGGGTCCAGACCCTTGAATCTTGCCACACATAGAAAAGCTCTACATTCTTTTACTTGAGATATTTAGTTTTCCATCATTACTCTCTCATGTCTCTCATTATTCTTCCATTTCTCTTATTTTTTTTTTCCTACTACCCGTCCTTTGTTACAAAACTCCAATAAATCCTAAATGCCCATTCACCTCCTCAGGGCAATTTCCTCAGGGTTACTTGAGGTGCTTCCTCTTGGGCTTAAGTCCTCAATTTTGTTCACTAAAATATAACTCTCAACTTCTAGGTTGTGCATATTTTTGTAGGTGACATATTACTACTAGTAGGAGATAGTGTCCAATTTTTAGAGTTGTCTCCACTTGTCTCAAATATTGGAAAGCATCACTGTTGTTTAGTATGCAGTGGATAAAAAGGACAGAAGACAGTCCTGCCTTATATTCCACTTACATTTCAAATGACCACTGGATCATCAAGAAAGGAAGGACCTGATTATAATTATCTGACTTATAACCCATGTAAAACAGATACGAACACAAAGTATTTTTGAAGTCCTGATATAGACAGCATTTTCCACAAATTAAAACTCCCTTTAAATCAAGAGGTGGTTCAAATTTTTACCAAGAGTGTTTTATCATCTTGGAAACTCTTATCCCAGTGCTTGTGGTGTTTGAATAACTGATAATACCTGTAATCCATCTATGGAGCAGTAGACTTCTTGATGATTCTCCATATAACTACAAGCACTTGGGCATCCTCATCACATCTTGTGATGATTTATTCCTGTCCTTTACAAGCTGAATGATCCTTAGATTGTAGATCACTTTTCTTATAATTTGTACATTGTGACAGCACTTTGTTAATTTTTTTTAAATGTATGTTTAGGTAAGTTTAATAGCGAAATATTTTATTTCAGGATAGTAAAGGAAATATTATTCATATTTAAGTCAGAATTTTATATTTGAACATGAAATCAATGTACTATAAATTGAAGTGTTTCATCTGAATTCTTTTTATATACTCATTTCCTCATCACAGAATGTCTTAAATGGAAGTACATATAGAAAGCTCTTTCTGAGTATCTGTTTAGGCAATATGGTTAATATGCCAAAGTTAAATGAGACCAAATAACTTCATGGTTATTCTATGATCTGGAGAGGCTAAATGTATATTTTACTCTTATTTTCAAGAGTCTGTGCTTTTGTACTTCTGCAATCCTCACTTGTGTATGTTTTTTTCCTAACATACACTAAACACTTATGAGTTTTTTTTTTTTTATCAGACTAACCTATTATATGGGGGATATCTGAGTTTTATTATAATTTAACAGAACTAATTTGTGGAAATTTCTGGAAGAGAAAATTTATTGATTGTAATATAAAATATATATGAATATTACATATTATTTTGTTTTCCTTACATCATTATTTTTAAACATGAGTTATCATATTTTCCTTTCCTGCCATATAATTATATACGGGACAGATACCCCTGGTTTTCTTAAGATTTGTACACAAAGTAATCCACTCCATTCCAATTCTTTATCTCACCTTGTTGTCCATCACTATCCCGATTTGAGGGATTTTAATAGATAGAACAATCTGGTCTTTCACTCTGTTCCCTTCTCTTTCTTTGTGTGTCTCTCTCTTTAACTGTATTGGAATCTGGAAATGTCTCCATTTGCTCAGGATGCTATAACAAAAATTCCATAAACCTAGTGGTTATAAACAACAGAAATTAATTTTCCTACCTTACTGGAGGCTGTAAGTCCAAGATTAAGGTGCAGGCAGATTCAGTGTCAGGTGAGAGCCTGCTTCCTAGTTCATAAATGGCCTATTCATAAATCTTCTCTCTGTGTCCTTACATACCAAAAAGGACAAAGGAGCCCTCTGAAGGGCTCTTCTATAAGAGCAATTACCCCCTCATGACCTAATTACCCCCCCAAAGTCCCTATCTTTAAATACTATCCCACTGGGAGTTAAGATTTCAACATATGAATATGAGGGGGGACAAAAACAATCATTCCATAGCAGAGAGGGAAGATGGCAGTGGGACAAAGGCTATGGTTTTGCCTAATTAACACTCCTGCAATTACCTCCCTGGTGTGGGGGAAAATGATTTCTTTTCTATGCCTTGAACGCAAGAGATTATGGAAATAGGAGTTCTTGCAATAATGGGATGCTGGAAAATTATTCCCATGTTTGACATCTGCCTCTACAACGGTCTGCCTACATATCAATTGGTTCAAGTGCAAAAGTAAATTAGTGAGAGGTAGCTGAGTTTGTAGGAGAGCTGGTACTGTATTACTTAGATTTACCCCTCTTAACACTGATGATGACTTCCTCTATTTTCTTCCTGCATAATTGGTGAGTATTAGTTTCACAAAGCATCAAGAGGATTCTATAAACTCTTAAAGTAATGGCATATGCCTGGGAGTTCTCTTTAAGTTAAAGAGAAGGGCCAATATATGTTTGGATGATGATGATGATGATGATGATGATGATGATGATGATGATTATATTTTACTATAACTCTTCTCATTAAAAACGTTTTTTAATTGGGATTGTCATATGCACACTGAGGTATGTGGGATGGTAGGCCACTGGGGATCTGCTGTAAAGCACAGAAAACTCTGTCCAATATTCTGTGGTAATCTATATAGGAAAAGAATCTGAAAGAGAATGGATACATGTACATGTATAATTGAATCACTTTGTTACACAGCAGAAATGATCACAACATTGTAAATCATCTATACTTTGAAAAAACTTTAAAAAATGTTTAATTATGTTCTATTGCATTTAGATGGTCTAAGGTGTGTTAAAAAAACTTTTACTATGGGATCAGAATTGATTATTAAATTTCCAAGAAATTTTCAAACTGGTTGTTAAGCACAGATATTATTAAAAATTAGACAAGAGGAGCTCCACTGTACAGTGGAGACAAATCTAACTAGTACTAAAGAGGATATGGTTCCAACCCTGGACTTGCTCAGTGGTTTGGGGATCCAGCATTGCTGTGAGCTGTGTTGTAGGTCACAGACATGGCTCAGATTCTATGTTGCTGTAGCTGTGGCTCTGTTGTAGGCCAGCAGCTGTAGCTCTGATTTGACCCCTAGCCTGGGGACCTCCATACACCCCAGGTGTGGACCTAAAACCTAAAAACCAAAAATTAAATAAATCTTAAAGGCAGAGATAATCAGATAGATAAAGCAAACATGATAACAAAACTTTTATTTCCTCTTTGTCAAATGACATCTGAAGAAAAAAAATGAATGACTATACACAAAATGACTACAATATTGAAATGTATATGATTTGATGATTATGAATAGAGAGAGCTCATAAATATACTTCATAGGTTAAAAGAAAACCATGTGAAAATATTACTTTGTATTCTTGACTTGCATTATCTAAATAATAAACTTAGATAGGGAAAATGTATTGGTAAGGATACATTTTGAATTCCTATTATAGTCTTTCAGAAGTGAAGGGCCTTTTTTAAATCATCAAAGGATGTCCTCTGGGAATATTCATTGATGTGTTTCCCCAACTGAACAGTTAATGTCATTGATGTTCTTTTGTTTAGCAGAAGCAAAACTTTATGGCCTTAACTCATCTACTCTAGAATAGAGTAGATGTACTGTGATATACTGGGACAGTTTGTCATTTCTATCTGAAAATATCTCTTTCATATTATAACAGCATCATCAGGATAACAGTTTCAGTCACAATAGGAAAATGAGAAGCAGCGATTAAAGTTGCTGGGGTGAAGAGAGAATTCAATGTGCAGTGTATTAACAGTACATCAGTGCAACACTGAGAGTGTAGCCAATGTATTTGACAATGTAATTTCTTTTCAAAAGACAGTTTAGAAAGATTAATGATTCATCAATATTCATCTTATAGTCAAAAGGAAAGGATTTGACTTGTCTTTGCCTATTTTCTTTATTCTGATATTTTGGTGTATTTCTCTTGATAAAAATGTCACATTAAAACTCTTTCTACTCTGAATAGCTCATCATCTAAATTCTATTTTTTTAAAAGATGACTAGTGTTACAGTATAGCTGCTACTTTGCTGAATGTTTTCATTTTTATAAAGTGAAATTTTCCTTTGGAGAAACACTATTTATAAATCCACTCAGCACTCCCGAAAGTCTTTATTTGATGTTGGTAAAAGTTTCCCTGATGGAGCCATGTTTACAAAGAAGGTTTCTAACTGAAGTGACATTTTCCTCAACAAAGATTCAATAACAACGTTGTGTTGGTTAATGGCTTGATTTATTTTACCACTTACATAGTAAAAGCTTTGATTTAGAAAGTGCCTCTTTGCTATATTGTGGTATAGAAGATAGGGAATTTATTACTGCTCTCTTGATTTACACAATACACAATATTTAATTTTAAACAAGCTTCTTTTATTTTCGTGTAACCAAGATTACACTTTGGCAGTTCAATGAGGCACTAGGAAGTCATAACTTATTTATTACGCCACAGCAAAAGAACTGCTTTAGCTAGATAATATGTTTTTCAATAAGTTCTTTAAACATATTTTATTCAGTTAACTAATATTAAATTTGTCTTGGCATATTGATCTGAAAAAAGGCAGAGTGATTCCTTGTATTTAGAGAGAATATGAAATAAAATGCAATTTATTTCATGCAATCATTCCATAGATATTAAAAGCCTCATGTGTCAGACACTGTTCTGAGCATTGAAGAAACATTAGATATTCAAAATAACAGTGTTTTATAACTGGCTTATATTTTTGTGGGTTAGATAAATGAAGTAAAAGGAATACAATATGACAAGTTGTGAACATTGCTCCAAATAAACAAGACAGTCCTGATGGGTTAGGAGAAAGGAATTCTAGTTTAAACAGGGTAATCAGAAGATCTGAGTTAAAGTAAAATTTAATAAGAAAACTAAAGAATGCCAAGACATAAATCACAGATACCAAACAGTAAAGCATCCCATGTAAAGGAATCATTAAGCACAAAGACCCTGAGATAGTGTGAGCTTAGTAGGAAAGCAAGGTGACAGGAGCAGAATGAGAAAGTCATAGGTTTTAGATGTTGTTGTGTTAGGCCAGAGCAAGATGATTAAAGCTTTTGAGACTGGGTAAAGACTTCAGATTTTAAATGAAGTGAGACATAAAGCTGTTGAAGGTATTGAGCACAGTTCTGTTTTTTTTTTCCCCCTTAAAATTCATTCCTTGTGCAGGACATTTCCAGTGAAATGTATGGTAAACATATTTCAGAGTATAAATTATATGCCTCAGCTCATTATAATATTAATATGATGTTTAGAAAGCTATCAAAATCATTGAAAACCCTTGATAAATGCTACTGAGACGTTTTTTAAGGCAGTAAAGTGACTTGAACATAAAAGGTATATCCAACATCCTAAAATACATAAAAATGATGGAGAATAAATTAAATTCACTTTTGGAAACAGTAAAAATAGATTTAATTTTATGACAGTAATGCAATCATATTTTTTTAAAAAGTCAAAAAATTATCCTAAGAACTTAAAGGGAAAAGTAAAATTAAAAGGTAAGGAAAACTGATGGTTTCCAAACGAGATAGTTTGGGGAGTGGGGGGATGTGCTGGGGTTGTGGGATGGAAATCCTATAAAATTGGATTGTGATAATCATTGTACAATTATAAATGTAATAAATTCATTGGATAATAAAAAAATCTTTAAAAGTAAGGAAAACTAGATGAAAAAGTAATATGAATATGTGAGAGAATGAAAATAATCTGAGATTTATCTTATGAAAAATGTAAATTCTGAGGTATAAGAACAGAGACTCTATAACAGAAAATGTTCCTACTACAAACAAAAGAATTTTTAAAAAGCCCTATTATAATTTTTAACCATAACAAATAAAGACTCCTACAAATATTCAGATAAAAAATATAGGTTCTGAAAAAGGAAGAAAATTAGATAGGCCTAAAATTTTTCTTTATGTCATAAATGCTAATAGACAAAAAGACTTCTGTAGAAATCTGAAGAAAATAATCACATGCTGTGAACCAAAAGTGCTGCAGCCAGCCAAATGTCTTGTCGTCAATGAAAGCAACAGAGAAACTTTCACAGACCCAGAAGGACTCAGGAAGATAGCAAAATAAACTCTTCCAGAATAAACTACTAGAAGTTCTGGGCTAAAATAGTAAAAGACACATAAGAATAAAAGTATATTAGAAGAAAATACTGCTTTTGAGCTTTCAAGCTATAAGAACATAGATACAAACCTAAATATATTTAGAGAATTGATTTCATCTTTTTACTTTGGAAATGTTTGAACAAATTCTTTTAAATGAAAGTTTTGAGAAGCCTTCAATGACTCACAAGCTTTGGGTCAAATTTCCTGCATATTAGCATATACAGCTCACTGAACTTTCTTGTATCATAGCCATTACACAGAATTGCACCAATATGTTTGATCACTGGATGATAAGAACAGTCTCTCTTGTTGGTATCTATCCTCATTTAACACCATATATGCCACAAAGCCATCAATACATGGTTATTTTTAGTTTTGTTTTGTGGTGGTTTTTTTTTTGTCTTTTTTGCCATTTCTGGGGCTGCTCCATGGGCATATGGAGGTTCCAAGGCTAGGGGTCCAATCAAAGCTGTGGCGGCCGACCTACACCACAGCCATAGCAATGTGGGATCGGAACCATGTCTGCAACCTACACCACAGCTCACGGCAATGCCGGGTCCCCAACCCACTAGCGAGGCCAGGGATCGAACCCACAACCTCATGGTTCCTAGTCAGATTCGTTAACCACTGAGCCATGATGGGAACTCCAATACATGTCTATTGAAATAATTTTTGAACAAATGAATTACAGCCTGACAAGAAGACACCCATCTCATATTCTATTTTAAAACTAGAGAGGTACAACTGGCAGATTATGTACTTTTACTCTTGCACTCATAATTGGTTACCTCTCTTGTTGGCCCATTGTCACTGCTTAATTCTGCCCCTTTAAAGACAGTGTAAAACTCATGTTTCATTTTTTAATTTCCAGAAGCATGTGGACAGAACAGTCTCTGCCTGCCCTCAAATAATAGTTTACATATTTCTAAAATACATACACAAAAATCATTTACCTTGTGGTATTTTTCAACAGCTTGATCCCTTTTTCTATTTGTAAATATATTTTTTATTTTAATTTGTAATACCTAAAGACTACAGTATTAAAAAGTGAATGCACAAAACCCTATGGAATAAAAAAATATTATTTCTTTTTTAATGGAAAATCTTTAAGGAATTTGGAGCTCAAGAAAGATAATAGGAAATATTAGTTTTACTTCTAGTCATCTCCTCATTAGTGTGACTCAACAAGTGTGTAATCACACATGCTGATATGCCTCTATTTGTATTATATGTATATGTTCACAAGGAATTATACTCCATTTTGGCTTATGCATCATAAGGATTCTCAAGAGGAACAAAACCAATAGGTTCTCATATACACACATATACATATGAGATTTATTATAAAGAAAACACTCATAAAATTATGGAGCCCAAGATGAAGGATCTCATAATAATAAAGCAAAAAATACTTAATGTCAGAAATACCAGAGAAATTACAATATAAAATTCATACATTGTGTTTGTATTCTTTGAGTCTTATTTATTTATTTATTTATTTATTTATTTATTTATTGTCTTTTTGCCTTTTCTAGGTTCCACTCCAGCAGCATATGGAGATTCCCAGGCTAGGGGTCTAATCGGAGCCATAGCCACCAGCCTGCGCCAGAGCCACAGCAACTTGGGATCTGAGCCGCGTCTGCAACCTACACCACAGCTCACAGCAACGCCGGATCCTTAACCCACTGAGCAAGGCCAGGGACCGAACCTGCAACCTCATGGTTCCTAGTTGGATTGGTTAACCACTGAACCAAGACAGGAGCTCCTCTTTGAGTCATTTTTTAATTCAAATATTTTTATTGCATCCTTATGGCACTTCATTTAAATTCAAATTTTTCACCTTCCTCTTCCTGTTTCTTCTTCCTCTACCTCCTGTCTTTCTCGACTATCTTATTTTTAACTATTTCCTAAAAGCCTGATATTTACATAATTTATTTCTACATCAACAAATTTTCTTAGTTTAAGTTCACCACTCCACAGGGCCTCTGACATGTTTTGAAGCTCATTGATTTATCCATTTATTTATCTAAGAAGTTTCTGTGGAAAACAAAAAAAAAAAAGAAAAGGAGTTTCATTGTGGCTCAGCAATAATGAAACCCAACTGGTGTCCATGAGGACCAAGGTTTATCCCTGGCCTCATTCAATTCATTAAGGATCTGGCGTTGCCATAAGCCATGGTGTAGGTCACAGACACAGCTCAGATCCCGCATTGCTATGGTTGTGATGTAGACTGGCAGCTGTGGCTCCAATTCAGCCCCTAGTCTGGGAACATATATGCCATGGGTGTGAGCCTAAAAAGACAAAAAAAAAAAAAGAAAGAAAGAAAGAAAAAGAAGTTTCTGTGATTAAAACTTTAAAATTTGAAAATATTAGATCAAGAGGCAAGATGGTGGAAGAGTAGGTGGATGCCCTCACCCTCTCCCACAAACACAATAAAAAAACACATCTACACGTAAAATGACTTGCACAAAACAGCAACTGAATACTGCTAAAGGAACTTAAACCTCCAGAAAGGGCAAGAATCTCTTGACATAACTGGGTAAAACAACAGAAAAGAGGAGAGAGAAGGGGAATCAGGACTGGACTAGCATTCCCGAGAGGAAGCTGTGAAGGAGAAAGGGAACCCACACCCTGGAAAGTCACCTAACTGATGGAAAGATCAACCAAGTCAGAGGGATCCCCAAGACTCCGAGAAAAGTGCAGTAGCAGGTCTGAGAACTGAAAAGCAGAATGAGAGCTGCACAGATCATCTGAACCACTGGCACAGGCACCAAAGACTGGGATGCTCAGGTGGAGGCTGGGCCCGGGGACCTAGGTTCCAGAGGTCAGTCCCTGGGAGCAGGCTGGGGTTGGCAGTGTGGAGACCGCCTAAGGGACTAGGAAGCGGTGTCTCATGAGCGGAGGGAACAACATGCTAAGGACTGGGGAGTGGAAAGCCACAACAGAGGGAAGGTCCAGACCCACAGGAGAGACAAGGCACCATTGCTGGGGAGTGGAGGTGGGCCGGGCCACCACAGGATACTGCTTGAACCTCAGCGAGAGTGCTTGCCTGCCAGCTAGCAGAGCTTTCCCAGTGCATCCCATCTCCTCCACCCCATGTTCCTGGCCACAAGCTGCCTACCATCCACGGCAGGACTGGCCCCACCACCCGCAGGAAGGCAACCACCCCCTGGCATTCTCTGGCCAGGCCTGCCTGCCAGGGAAACATCCCACTGCCCCAGCCAGCTCCCTCAAGCCCCTGCCCTCATTGGTCAGTGTACCACTACTGCTAAGGTAACTGGCAAGCCTCACACTTGGGAAGCCCTGGTTGCCAGGAGCAACTGGACCAGCCCGCCCACCCTTGGGAGGTGCTCCACTGGCAGGGCATGCCCCAGCAAACGCTGCCCGGCTGTGGGAAGTGCACCTCTACCGCGGTGTGCACCTGCCAGCTCTGCCAGCCCCCAGGAAGCGCCCTGCTGAAACCACGCGAACCAGCCAGCAAGACCCACCCTCGAGAAGTGCCCCTCCCCCGCGGAGTGACCGGGCTAGACCCACCAACCCTCACAAAGCGCCCCGCTGCAGTGAGGAGCCAAGGCAAGCCCTGCCTGGCGCAGGGAGTGCACCTAATCCGCAGTTCACCCCAGGAAGCCCTGCCCACCCTCAGGAAGTGCCCCGATGCCTCAGAGCAACCAGGCCAGCCCTGCCTGCCCTTGGGAAGTGCTCTACTGCTGCGCTGTGATCCGGCAAGCCCTGCTCAGCTGTGGGAAGTGCATCTCTACCTAGGTGAGCAAGTGCCAGCTCCTGACTCCTTCAGGAAGCACCCCTCTGACCCAGGAAGCCCTGCTTACCCACAGGAGGTGCCCTGCTGCCCCGAGTAACCAGGCAGGCCCGCACACCCTTGGGAAGTACCTCGCTGCCGCAGCTGTGAGCCCTGGCCAGCCCTGCTCACCCTGGGTAAGCACCCCGCTGCCACAGAGCACCCGGGCAAGCCCCGCCCAGCCTGGGGAAGCACCCCACTGCAGCAGCATGTCCCAACCAACGCGGAAAGTGCCTAGCTGCAGCAGCATGGCACAGCAAGCCCTGCGTGCCCTTGGGAAGCACCTCATTGCCACGGCCGGCCCTGGACTGTGCCAAACTACTGTTTTGGCTTCCCCAAATTCACAGAAAAAGAAAAACAGGAGCAAGATGAAGAAGCTCAGAAACTGTTACCATTTAAAGCAACAGGAGAATTTGCCCAAAGCAGTCAACAATGAAACAGACCTCTGCAGTCTGACAGACATTGAGTTCAGGAGGGAGATAGTGAAAATACTGAAGGAAATAAGAGAGGATATGAACAGTAATGCAGATTCTCTCAGAAAGGAACTAGAAAATATAAGGAGCCAAGAAACACTAGAAAATTCATTTGCAGAGATACAGATTGAACTAAGGGCAGTAAAAACCAGAATGAATAATGCAGTGGAACGAAATTAGTGACATGGAAGATAAAATAATGGAAATCACCCAAACAGGACAGCAGACAGAAAACCAAATCAAAAAACATGAAAGCAATATAAGAGACCTATGGGATAATATAAAGCAGGGCAAACTATGCATCACAGGAATTCCAGAAGGAAAAGAAAAAGAAAAGAGGATTGAAAATATATTTGAAGAAATTATCACTGGAAACTTTCCAAACCTAAAGGATACTGATTTCAAGGTACAGGCATCAAAGAGGGCCCCAAACAAGTTGAACCCAAATAGATCCATACCAAGAGGTATTATAACAAAAACAGCAAAAGATAAAGAGAGGATTTTAAAGGCAGCAAGAGAAAAGAAAGTGTCAATTAAAAGGGAACCCCCATGAGGCTATCAGCTGATTTCTATACAGAAACTCTACAGGTCAGGAGGGAATGGCAAGAGATATTTAAAGTGTTGAAAGGAAAAAAAATCTGCAATAGAATAGTATTCTATTGCAACCTAGAATACTCTAGCCAGCAAGAATATCATTTAAAATAGAAGGGGAAATAAATAATTTCTCCAACAAACAAAAGCTAAAATAATACAGCAATACAAAACCCATTCTAAAAGAAATACTGAAAGGGCTTCTCTAAATTAAAAAAAAGAAAAAAAAAGAGGAAGAACTAGGATGGAGGAAACCACAATCAGACAGCAGTCACTTAAATAAGCCAGCATACAGATCTAATCATGAAGATGTTTAAAATAAAAAAAAAGATATCAAAATTATACAATATGGGTAAGGGAAGTAAGTAAATAAATAGATTCTTTTGTTTATAATTTTATTATAATGAAGTGTTTGAGCCTACATGTCTATCAGGCTAATGCACACAGTTATAGGAAGGGGTTAACATAATTAGAAAACAGGGCAACCACAAATCAAAACCAAACATTACATTCATAAAAATGAAAAGAAAAATACTCAAGCATAAAATAAATGGAGACCATCCAACCAAAAAAAAAAAAAAAGGAAGAATTGAGAATCATAGAATCAACTGGAAAATGGAGTTTAAAATGACAATAAATAAACATATGTCAATTATCACCTTAAATGTCAATGGACTCAATGCTCCAATCAAAAGACGCAGAGTGGCAGATTGGATAAAAAAGCAAAAACCTTCAATCTGCTATCTACAAGAAACTCTCCTTAGGGCAAAGGACACATAGATTGACAGCGAGGTGTGGGAAAAGATATTTCATGCCAATGGACAAGAGAGGAAAGCAGGAGTTACAATACTCACATCAGACAAAATAGAATTTAAAATGGAGGGCATAAAGAAAGACAAAGGAAGACAATATTTAATGGTTAAAGGATCCATTCAAGAAGAGAATATTAAAATTGTAAACATATATGCCCCAAATATAGGAGCACCCAGATACCTACAATAAATATTAAGAGACCTAAAAGGAGAAATCGATGGGAATACAATCATAGTAGGAGACTTTAACACCCCACTCACATCAATGGACAGATTCTCTAGACAGAAAACCAATACGGCAACAAAGATCCTAAAGGACACAATAGAAAATGTAGAGTTAATTGACGTTTTCAGAATGTTACATACAAAAAAATCAGAATATGCATTCTCCTCAAGTGCTCATGGAACATTCTCAAGAGTTGATCACATATTAGGGCACAAAACTAACCTCAACAAATTTAAGAGTACAGAAATTAATTCAAGTGTCTTCTCTGACCACAACGGCATGAAACTAGAAATCAACCACAGGAAAAGAAATGAGAAAAAAAACCTACTACATGAAAACTAAACAACATGCTACTGAAAAACCAATGGGTCAATGAGGAAATCAAGAAGGAAATAAAAAAGTACCTCGAGACAAATGATAATGAAGACACAATCACTCATAATCGATGGGATGCCACAAAAGCAGTGCTCAGAGGGAAGTTCATAGCAATACAGGCCTTCCTCAAAAAAGAAGGAAATTAATCCACCACCTAAATGAATTATAAAAAGAAGGACAAACAAAACCTAAAGTAAGCAGAAGGAAGGCAGTCATAAAAATCAAAGAGGCAATCAAGAAAATAAAGATTAAACAAAACAATAGAAAAAAAATCAATGAAACCAAGAGCTGGTCTTTGAAAAGGCAAACAAAATTGACAAACCTCTGGCTAGACTCACCATGAAGAGGAGAGGAAAAAAACCCAAATAAACAAAATCAGAAATGAAAAAGGAGAAATCACAATGGATGCTACAGAAATACGAAAAACCATGAGAGAATACTATGAACAATTGCACGCTAATAAATTTGACAACCTGGAAGAAATGGACAACTTTCTAGAGACTTACAGCCAGCCAAAACTGAATCAAGAAGAAATAGATCAACTGAACAGAACAATCACTAAAAACAAAAATGAATATGCCATAAAAACACTCCCTACAGTTTGATGAGGTCCCATGGGTTTATTTTTGCTCTAATTTCCATTGCTTTGGGAGACTGATCTGAGAACATATTCATGATGTTGATGTCAGAGAGTGTTTTGCCTATGTTTTCTTCTAGGAGTTTGATGGTGTCCTGTCATATATTTAAGTCTTTCAGCCATTTTGAGTTTATTTTTGTGCATGGTGTGAGGGTGTGTTCTAGTTTCATTGCTTTGCATGCAGCTGTCCAGGTTTCCCAGCAATGCTTGCTGAATAGACTTTCTTTTTCTCATTTGATGTTCTTGCCTCCCTTGTCAAAGATTAATTGGCCATAGGTGTCAGGGTTTATTTCCGGGTTCTCTATTCTGTTTTGCACAGCAAAGGAAACCCAAAAGAAAACCAAAAGACAACTTACAGAATGGGAGAAAACAGTTTCAAATGATGCAACCGACAAGGGCTTAATCTCTAGAATATATAAACAACTTATACAACCCAGCAGCAAAAAAGCCAATCAATCAATGGAAAAATGGGCAAAAGACCTGAATTGACATTTCTCCAAAGAAGATATACAGATGGCCAACAAACACATGAAAAAATGCTCAACATCGCTGATTATAAGAGAAATGCAAATCAAAACTACCATGAGATATCACCTCACACCAGTCAGAATGGCCATCATTAAGAAATCCACAAATAACAAGGGCTGGAGGGGTTTTGGAGAAAAGGGAACCCTCCTGCCCTGTTGGTGGGAATGTCAACTGGTACAGCCACTATGGAGAACAGTTTGGAGATACCTTAGAAATCTATACATAGACCTTCCATATGACCCCGCAATCCCACTCTTGGGCATCTATCCGGACAAAACTCTACTTAAAAGAGACACATGCACCCGCATGTTCATTGCAGCACTATTCACAATAGCCAGGACATGGAAACAACCCAAATGTCCATCGACAGAGGATTGGATTCGGAAGAGGTGGTATATATACACAATGGAATACTACTCAGCCATAAAAAAGAATGACATCATGCCATTTGCAGCAACATGGATGGAGCTAGAGAACCTCATACTGAGTGAAATGAGCCAGAAAGACAAAGACAAATACCATATGATATCACTTATAACTGGAATCTAATATCCAGTACAAATGAACATCTCCTCAGAAAGGAAAATCATGGACTTGGAGAAGAGACTTGTGGCTGCCTGATGGGAGGGGGAGGGAGTGGGAGGGATCGGGAGCTTGGGCTTATCAGACACAACTTAGAATAGATTTACAAGGAGATCCTGCTGAATAGCATTGAGAACTTTGTCTAGATACTCATGTTGCAACAGAAAAAAGGCTGGGGAAAAAATGTAAATGTAATGTATACATGTAAGGATAACCTGACCCCCTTGCTGTACAGTGAGAAAAAAATAATAATAAATAATTAAAAAAAAAACACTCCCTACAAATAAAAGTCTAGGACCAGATGGCTTTGCAGACAAATTCTACCACACATAAAAGAGGAGCTTATGCCCACCCTCCTTAAACTTTTTCAAAAGGTTGAAGAAGAAGGAACACTTCCGAAGACATTCTATGATGCCACCATCACCCTCATTCCAAAACCAAAGACACCACCAAAAAAGAAAACTATCGGCCAACATCTTTGATGAATTTAGATGCAAAAATTCTCAACAACATTTTAGCCACCTGAATCCAACAACACATCAAAAAGATCATACACCACGACCAGGTGGGATTCATCCCAGGTGCACAAGGATGGTTCCACATACGCAAATCCATCAACATCATACACCACATTAACAAAAGAAAAGCCAAAAACCACACGATCATCTCGATAGATGCAGAAAAAGCATTTGACACAGTCCAACATCCATTCATGATCAAAACTCTCACCAAAGTGGGTACAGAGGGAGACAAACCCACAGCAAATAGAATACTCAATGGAGAAAAGCTGAAAGCCTTTCCACTAAAATGTGGAACAAGACAAGGATGTCCACTCTCACCACTGTTATTCAACATAGTACTGGAAGGCCTAGCCACAGCAGTCAGACAAACAAAAGAAATAAAAGGCATCCAAATAGGAAGAGAAAAGATAAAACTGTCACTGTATGCAGATGACATAATACTACATATAGAAAACCCTAAGGACTCCACCTAAAAACTACTTGAACCGATCAACAAATTCAGCAAAGTAGCAGGATATAAGATTAACATTCAGATATCAGTGGTATTTCTGTACACTAACAATGAAACTTTGGAAAAGGATTACAAAAACACAGTATCTTTTAAAACTGCACCCCCCAAAATCAAATACCTGGGAATACACCTGACCAAGGATCCAAAAGACTATATGCTGAGAACTACACAACATTAATCAAGGAAATTAAAGAAGATGTAAAGAATTGGAAAGATATTCCATGCTTCTCAGCTGGAAAAATTAATGTTGAGAAAATGGCCGTACTACCCAAAGCAACCTACAGATTCAATACAATCCCTATCCAATTACCCAGGACATTTTTCACAGAACTAGAGAAAACAATCCAAAAATGTATAGAGAACCACAAAAGACCCAGAAGTGCCAAAGCAATTCTGAGGAACAAAAACCAAGCAGGAAGCACAACTCTCCCAGACTTCAGGCAATATTACAAAGCCACAGTCCTCAAGAGAGTGTGGCACTGGTACCAAAACAGACAGGCAGACCAATGGAACAGAATAGAGAACCCAGAAAGAAACCCAGACACCTATGGTCAATTACTCTTGGACAAAGGAGGCAAGAACATAAAATAGGAAAATTTCTTTTCAGGAAAAATTGCTGGGAAACCTGGACAACTGCATGCAAATCAGTGAAACTAGAACACACCCTCACACCAGGCACAAAAATAAACTCAAAATGGCTGAAAGATTTAAACATAAGACAAGACACCATCAAACTCCTGGAAGAGAACATAGGCAAAACATTCTCTGACATCAACCTTACCAATGTTTTCTCAGGTCAGTCTTCCAAAGCAACAGAAATCAAAGCAAAAATGAACCAGTGGGACCTAATCGAATGGACAAGGTTTGCACAGCAAAGGAAACCCAAAAGAAAACAAAAAGACAACTTACAGAATGGAAGAAAACAGTTTCAAATGATGCAACTGACAGGGGCTTAATCTCTAAAATATCCAAGCAACTTGTACTAACTCAACAGCAAAAATCCAACAACCCAATGGAAAAATGGGCAAAAGACCTCAATAGACATTTCTTCAAGGAAGATATACAGATGGCCAACAAGCACATGAAACCATGCTCACCATCCCTGATTATTAGAGAAATGACAATCAAAAGTACCATGAGATACTACCTTATACCAGTCAGAATGGCCATCATTAATAAGTCCACAAATAGCAAGTGCTGGAGGGGGTGTGGAGAAAAGGGAACCCTCCTGCACTGATGGTGGGAATGTAAACTGGTACTGCCACTATGGAGAACAGTATGGAGGTAACTTAGATCTATACATAGAACTACCAGATGACCCAATAATCCCAATCTTGGGCATATATCTGGACAAAACTTTCTTTAAAATGACTCATGTACCCCGCTATTCACAATAGATAAGACATGGAAACAACCCAAGTGTCCCAGATGACTGAATTAGGAAGATATGGTGTATATATATATACAATAGAATACTACTCAGCCATCAAGAAGAATGATGTATTGCCACTTGCAGCAACGTGGATAGAACTAGACTCTCATCCTGAGTGAAGTAAGTCAGAAAGAGAAAACAAATACCATATGATATCACCTGTATCGGGAATCTAACATATGGCACAAATGAATCTTTACACAGAAAAGAAAATCATGGACTTGGAGAATAGACTTGTGGTTGCCCGGGGGAAGGGGGAGGGAGTGGGATGGATTGTGAGCTTAGGGTTAATGGATGCAAACTACTGCTTTTGGAATGGATTAACAAGAGATCCTGCTGTGTAGCACTGAGAACTATGTCTAGATACTTACAATGGAGCATGATAATGGGAGAAAAAAGTATGTATACATGTATGTGTAACTGGGTCCCCATGTTATGCAGAGGGAAAAAAAAGAAAATATTAGAGCATATGATGGAAATTGAAAAATAAGTTAGACTTACATCATTTCTGTCCTTAAGAAATGAATTACTCTGTAGATATACATACAAAAAGGCCTAGTTGTAGTTGTAATAAACACTATGGGATTACACAATAGAGGGACTTATGTTTTGGGGAGCTATGGAGAGTTTTCTAAAGAGGTGATTTATCAGCTGAGAATGGAAATGTAAGTAGGAATTAGTTACATAAAAGACAGGTGGTGGAGAGAACCATATTGAAATTAAGGTATAGTTGGTTTATATATTGTGGATTGAATGAGTATGATAAATTTTAGAAGCTGACAGAAAATGGGATAGCTTTATCACAAAGAGCTTGCAGAGAGTAGCTCATTAGGGCCAAAGAGGTGGTCAGAGGAAAAAGCCTATAAAATGTATCCTGAGATCAACTGAATGTCAGTAGGGAGTTTTTATCAAAGGTATTACCTGATCAAAATTCTGATTTTTTAAGATGTTTTGTGGACTTTGAACAATGAGAAGCACAGGAGTGAACTTATTTGCATCCTTGAGTAGCCTTTTGTATCATTGTCAGGAATTTGAAGCCCTTCCAAGTGTTACAGACATGAAAGACTTGAATATAGGTTACTGGGACAAAGAGCAGCACAGCCATCATCCATGTTCTCCATCTGCAATACCAAAGTTGTTATTCCAGTGGTCCTAAGAAATGATGACAAAACTTAAAACATTTTCAGAGCTGCAGTTATGTAAATCCAAAGCACAAACATGAATTCTCTCAAGAAGTGAAACAAGAGGTTGTGGTGAACCTGACATCTGAAATTGCCTCCAGAAAATGATGATCTCTCTCTCCTCTGATTTCCAAACCTTGTCTGAGGACAGCCCATTGACTGCCCTTGTCAAAAACCATATGAGGCAAGGTCTTTGGAAAATAACGTTCCCAGCTTTGTCCATCAAAGTTAGAAGATAACTTAGAGAAGGGATTGAAGTGATACTGACTTGACAACACACTCAAAAGGAAAATCCACTCCTTTGTCAATTGAGGATCCATACACACCACTTTTGCCAATTTAAACAATTTTAATAAAGACAGTCATAGCATTCTTCTTCAGCCTAACCTAAGGCAACTGCTTCCTCTCTATGGTATGGGATGTATTTTCTTGTCCATGATAAAGGTTTAATCAGTGATTCTTCTGAAGGCCATGGTGAGTACAGGTGTGGGTCAAAAGTTAGACAAGTATCCTCTTTCAAAGGAAGGCTTCAAGAGATGTTTCTCTAACAGGCAGGGAGGCTGCTGTCTTTTATCAATGAGGTGTGTGCTGCTTGTGCCAGCCCTGAGCATTTAGGGGAATCTATGTATTCAAGTGTCCACATACAGCCATACAAGTGTCTTACTCATTCTCTACCAGACACTGGGTTTATCATAGGAAATCTAGCAAATCTCCATATGTTTTATCTACTATTCTTTAATTTTTATGGTTAAATACATGGCCTGGTTTGTAGCAGACAGTGGTTATATAAGTTAAGGGCCTCGATAAATGATGCCACATAGGCATTCTGTCTTCCATTGCATGCATGCTCTTTGATTTATGGTCCCCAAGGACTACAGTTGAAAGCAATCATTACTATGCCTTCACTTTGATTAAATGCTAGAACAAGAATATAACTCAATCATTCTCCTTCTACCTGGGTCTCATTTCGGTCCCTTAACAGTGATCATCTCAGGACCACAATCTTATGACACTCTAGGGTATCAGCCCCACTTCCCACTGGCAATGGGATCCTGTTGTCAATGGACCCATAAGTGTCCCAAAGGAGGATCTGCTTGTAAGGGTCACTTCTGCTACAGTTCAGCCAATTTAGGAACCTCCTGAAAATTGAAACTTTCTTTCCGTCTGCAGAAGTTTGTTTTCTCCAAAAGGAATTGGTTGAACTAGAAGTGTTACTAATGCTACTCATTGAAATGTGCATGTTTGTATTTATTAGCTCAATGTCCTGTTGTCTTTTAAACTCATAGACTTTTCTCTATGGTGTCTTAACTGCTATCAGCATTTAATTGCCCTTGGTTGGGTAATCACATCATCATCTTATTTGATTATTTTTCATTTTGTGAATTTTCTAAACCTTATATGTATATTTTTCTTTTTCTTTTTTAGAATGAGGGCCATATTCTGGAGTAGCAGGTTTATTAACAGATTTCTCACTAATAAAAAGTCACATTGCATTCAATAATATTGAATGTATTCAATAATAATAATACAAATGTAATTATAATATTTATATAATATTTATTAGATATATTTATATAATATTTATATAATATTATAATATTTATATAATATTTATTAGATAATTTTATTTTATAATCTAAGTGCATGTTTATTCTTTATTCATTCAGATTTATCAATGTCTTGAATGTAAGGTAAATATAAATATATTTTGGGTTGTGATGGATGAAGGCATATATTATTTATTTATTTATTTATTTATTGTCTTTTTGGCTTTTCTAGGGCTGCTCCCATGGCATATGGAGGTTCCCAGGCTAGGGGTCTAATCAGAGCTGTAGCCTCCAGCCTACACCAGGGCCATAGCAACATGGGATCCAAGCCACGTATGCAACCTACACCACAGTTCATGGCAATACCAGATCCTTAACCCACTGGGCAAGGCCAGGGATCAAACCCACAACCTCATTGTTCCTGGTCAAATTCGTTAACTACTGAGCCACAACGGGAACTCTAAGGCATATATCTTTTAATATATGTATGTTTGCTTACTTTTTAATAGAATTAAGAAGTCCAAAATAGGTTTTCTGTTTTTTATGATTTCGATGCAAAATGGTTGTATCTCACTCTCTAGAACTGTCTTAAATAAATAAAAGTATATTCCTTTTGAATAAAATCAACTTTACAGCAAGGAAAAGATGTACATCAAGACATCTCCTTATACCAACAGCAATACAATGAGTATTTTATGAAAACACTAAATGAGATGATAGATATTTTGCTAAATTTCTCAAGCATATACTTATGAATATCACATGAATATGAATCCCTCTGTTAAACTTGCTACTATGTTGGATCTAAAATCTACAGAAATTATAATTTAGTATAAAACATTTTTCATGGCAAATACATATATTTTAATACATATGAATAGAACACTTTAAACCTCACGTGAAATTTTGTACCTTTTTCTAAAATTTTTTCTGATGTCTTATGCATCTATATGCAAATTGAACAAAAATAGCAAATAATATCGGGCTAGTTTTATTACATAAAACTGTAAAAATTCAGACTCCTTAGGAGAAATTAGCCAGTATTAAAAAATTCTCTTTGTTCAGCCTTACCACTCCAATTCACATTTAATTCAGTGCATAATAATTGGAGCTGAGAAAGGGATATACCATTCTGTTGGAATAACATCTAATTCAGTGTGTTCCCAAGGATGTATATCCATAAAACTATACTGTTTGCACTGTCATTTCATCAGAAGGGACCACTTAGCTTTGCCTTAGTCTGACGTGACACTTTTAGAGAGGGTACTTCCTCACATAGAATCTGATCTACTTGTTAGAAGATCAGCAAGGGAGTGTATGATGTCTCAAAGGTCGTCAGATATCATTAGAGGCTCCAACAAGTCATAATTAACTTTGTATTTAGAGAAGAGAACAACAGGGTCACCAATAACACATTCTGGGCAGACAGCCAGGACACTACCATGGGAGTCATGATGTCTAAACGTAAATTGAGGAGGCTGGATCTGCAGTGTGTACTTATCAGAAGAAAGGCGACTGTTAACATGGCAAGGGAAAAGAAATGTTTAATAAGGTGAGCAGATGTCTTGGAAATTCTGGAACATTAGCCTTCAACTTAATGGCTAAAATCCGTATATTCTCAAATAGACATGACCATCTTTGAGAATCGGCTGCTACCATAAGCCAATAACTAGTTTGAGCCTGAGGGTGAATAGGGAGTCAGTTTCCCCTGGGGCCAGTATGACTATATAGGATAGTGAGAGTTAGAGACAAAAACAATAAGATGAAACTCTTATTCTTTTTTTTTTTGTCTTTTCGCCTTTTCTAGGGCCACTCCCGCCACATATGGAGGTTCCGAGGCTAGGGGTCCAATTGGAGATGTAGTCGCCTGGCCTATGCCAGAGCCACAGCAATGCAGGATCGGAGCTGTGTCTGCAACCTACACCACAGCTAACGGAAATGCTGAATCCTTAACCCACTGAGCAAGGCCAGGGATCAAACCAGCAACCTCGTGGTTCCTAGTCGGATTCGTTAATCACTGCGCCACGACGGGAACTCCTGAAACTCTTATTCTTTACACCAAATTTTTTGGGACAATAAGGGTTAAATTTTTTTAAAGTCCCTCCCAAGCAGATGATATTTTACTCCATTTAAACTGTTACTAGGAATAAGCTATACTTTAAGAGACCCTTAAAAACAACTCTACCCAAATAATGTAAGCTATCATTTTTTTTCGCAAACTACTCTGTACAGTCTCTGGTATACCTTATCAAACTTTATTTGCAAGTCTTCAAAAAAGGTAGAATGGAGCCAGTTGTTACTACTCAAAAGGCTTAGACAAGTAGAAATTTGTCCAATTTTATTCTTCCCCACATTTTGCAATTTTTGAAGTAGTTTTTCCTTTGTATTTTTCTTGCACACCTTTCATCTAACTCTGCACTTGGATCTTTGTCTACTGTTCCTCTCCCTCCTGATCTTTCAATGAATAACTTGATGTTATATTACTATCATGGGGGATAGGTAATGCACAGGTTCCAGTTCTTTATTTTAGCAAAATGTCCATGTCAGCAGCATTGAAAGACAAAGATACTTATTTTGAGAATAATTGTTTTATTTTGCATTAGCAGGGAAAACAATGCCTTGGACTCAAGTTTGTATCAAAAAATCCAAGTATCTTTTATACAGGTTTTCACCAGATAAAAGATCTCTTCTTCACTAAGCGCATCTCTGTCCCTCTTTCTCTATCTCTTGCTCCTTTAACCTGTTATCTCTTAATGCAAAAATCTCAGACATATACAAATGTAGAAAAAAAAATCTACATGAATCGTTGCATACTCATTATCCAGATTCAGCAATCTTTAACACAAAGTCAATCTAGTTTCATCCTCATCACCACCTACCCCTCTCCAACATTTTTTTAAATCCCAGATATCAAATCATGTTTTTCATAAATATCTTGACAGAATAATTTCTATTAATATCAAGATAACATGTGCTGTTTAACCACAGGTTACCTATGTCATCTCCTACTGTTTTGAAAAATAATTAATTTTAATTACCTGCAAACACACACACAGATATCTTCCTCAATGAATAACATATAGGTCATATAAAAGAGCCAAGTATGTTTACGGGTTAAATGACAGACCTGCCTTAAAAAGGACTGTCATTACTGTGTAAATTGAGGAGATCTGCTATTTATCTGCCTGCACTTTTGCTTACTTTCTCATGCTCACAACAGGAAATATGTAGTGTGTATTAAAATTGGGGTGGAATCATTCAATGAAGAAAGGATTTAATGGTATATTGAAAATATAGTCCATATTTTGGCTTAACACAGAATCTGTAATTCAAATGATCAGAAAGTAAAGAGTTTACAGTTAAGTTCACATAAATTAAGTGTAGAAAACTCAAACATATTCTATTAAATAGTCAATGTTATTGTGAAGAGTTTTCCCCCTTCTAGAGAATTATAATATCATTATGTTTATTCTACTTATGACAAAGTGTTCACATGAATTTTCATTAGGGGATTCAAATTTGTTTTTGTTCTCTGGAACATTAGTTTGGAATCAGAAATAATAATAAAAAAAACAACAAATGTGCAACAAAGATCCTTATATGCAAAGAGAAAACAATTATGAAGAAACACGATGAGTGATATGTCTCAGAAAAATGCTAATAAAAACAGAATGAAGGCAAAAACCTATCATAGTTACAGTAGTTTGACTCAAACATACCCTAAAAACTCCTGTTTCATCACATAATAATTAGGTATTATCAGAAAATAATAAAGACCTCCATTGTTCTTGTGAAAGAATAGAGTCAGTGCCACTGGGAACAATAAACAATATGAATGACACAAAGATAAAAATAATTAAAAGATTATGTTTTACAGTAATTATTTTAATATTTAACATGTTAAAATTTTGTAAGATATTTGGTTAAAAATATATTAAAGCCTTTAAAAAAAAATGCCCACTCTTCCTGCTCTGACTGTTTTGGTGATGTGGTTTTAGGTTTTCTAATCTTTTCTGACATAACTGGATCTGAACGTCTAAATGATGAAAAAAGAACTTGTGCCAAGACAGGGAATCAGGACAACAGGAGAACTCTTGATGACAAACAGGGACTTAACTTAGCAGACACCATGCTGGAAGGTGTCAAGTTGCAGTGAATCCCATTTTTTTTTTTTTCCATCTTCCCTTATTCTTAGAGAGATTAACGACTACATTTCAGGAGGAACAGTTACTTTGGTAAGGGACTCCTCCTTAAAGAAATGACTTGGATTTCAGAGGACACCATGTTTTTCCTTTTGTTTTGTCTCATTTTTTTTTCATCAAGTACGCTGGACACACATTGCAAAAAACAGTAAAAGAAATCAGAGGCAGCATTCTAGATTACAGAGAATGGAAAAACCTTGGCATTTAATTGTAAGGTAACATCTTCATTTATATCCTTCCTATCCAAAAATAAAAACAGAGAACAAGGAATAAGACAACAATGATAACAATAACAAAACTATGAAGAAAAAAATAACAAGGCTGAATAATTTGACGAATTTGGATATAGACATATTAGATAAAAATTCTGTCAAACTTCAACATTTTGTGTTGTGATAACGTTGTTACAATTGTGTAGGAGACTTTATGTCCCCTTTCAGGAGAAACATGTTAAAGTATTTAGGTTAAAATGGAATGAAGTCTGCCACACGTAATTAAATTCTTTAGCAAAATAAAACAGACATATATATGAAAAAGAGAAAGCAGAAAAATGTAGCAAATACTAGTTGCAACTTTTCTGTAAACTTGAAATTCTTAAAATTGAGGAAAAAATAAGGTATATATGGCAACTTTATTGACTGATTATAATTAATAATATAATTGCAATCAGTCAATAAGCTTATAATTATATACAATTTTATAATTATATGTACATTCAAATATATTAATAATTGAAATAAAAATAATTATTTCTAAACTTTATTCCACCTAATGCCATATATAAATAAGAGAAAATCATTTCACTACATGAAAGCAGACACACATGCATGCACACACACACCTACAGTTATTAAATCTTATGCAAATGAATTTTCACAAGAAAAGCCACATATTTAATGTACACACCATACGATTTCAGTTACATATATTTCCAGAACAGACAAAGCTATTTTGTAAAGGGTAATCAGTTTGCGGGTAACTTTAGGATGTAAATATTGGTAAAAATAAATAAACATATACCTAGTTTTGGAACTGAAAAATATTACTTTAGCAACAAAATTAACTATGTTCCAATTAAAAGTCAGTAATAGGGGTTTTAATTAAGAAGTATGGTGGGGGAGTTCCTGTTGTGACTCATGGGAAATGAAACCACTAGTATTCACGAGGATGCAGGTTCAATCCCTGGCTTCACTCAGTGGGTTAAGGATCCAGTGTCTCTGTGAGCTGTGGTTTAGGTCACAGACAGTGCTTGTATCTGGTGTTGCTGTGGCTTTGGCATAGGCCAGCAACTGTAGTTCCTTTTTGATCCCCAGCCTGGGAAGTTACATATGCTGCAATTGTGCCCCCTGCCTAAAAACAAAAGTATGGTGGGGAGTATGCAGAATTAAATAGTATGAGAAATATAAAAAATGATCTCATGCAGTGACTTCAGTATTTATGAGCATGGAGAAGAAAGATTATATAATTTTCATATAGAACTTGGGGAAGATAAGATCAAATATGGAGAAGATGCTGAGAAAAACTAAGCATTTAGGAGAGAAATAGAATTCCTAAAATTTGTATCAGATTTATACATTTTCTCTCAAGTATTATTTCCAGTTTGTTTCCTCCCTCAACTATTTAAATGTCATAAAAATTTCCAAGGGAGTGTCTACTTTTTTTTCCTAGAGTATGTTTATTTTTCATGCTTCATTGTCCTTTGAATGTTTGCTTATGCTCTTTTAAAGGATAATTAAAAGAATTATGTAGGGCGAAAGGAAAGAATGTTTATGAATGCTTTAACATGATTAATAAATACAAAATGCTAATAAACTATGCAATGGTGCTAGGCTAATATGGAAATTTATTTTATAAAAGTTGAAAAACCAGTAAAGCTAACCAATATTCCAAGAAAGATTGACTAAAGGTTAAATGTCAAGATTGAATTGCTAAGTCTATCTACTCTCTATGCACATTTTTATAATGAAAGAGTTTTGAGACATTATTTGGTGTGTAAAAGAATACTTCTCTTTGTTATGTGGTATTTTTCTTGATTAAACACTCCTCCATATATTTGATGAAGAACATAGGGAATCTCTATTACTTAGGTGTCTTTCATTTGTCCTGTACTCGAGGCTTATTCCTTCTAGGAAGATTAGCTTTGCTTGGTTTGGTTCACTTCCACAGTGGGAGCCATAAATCCATCAAAACACATAAAAGAGACTTATGGCCTCCTAATTAAAGCTAGAATTTATGGCCGGGATAGTCTTCTCAAGAAAATTCTTCCTGAAGCAATAGAGTCAGAAATGCTCATTTTTATCTATTAAGAGGCTGTTAAGTTTATTTTGAAGGCATAAAATGAAGATTTAAGGAACATGAATGTAGTTACGATATTAACACTTTTTACAAGCTGGTAACAAATATGTGACTTTTGGCACCAAAAAGTGGGTCATTAAACAACTATAAGAATTGTTGTTTATAAAAATGTTGGTACAAAGATGATTCAAATGATGAATGGGCATGGGAGGATTACTACTGAGAGAACATTGATGTCAATTTCAACACGTGGAATATCCTGGGAACTTCCAGTTACTGTCAGAACTCCTGATCATTGAGGCTCTTTTTTCAAAGAATAAAATGTTCACTTGTTTTAAACAGAGACAAAGGTAGGTTATTCACAGTGATATTTTTACCTTTTGCCTCACTTTTATTTTTATTACCAGATCTATTCTCAAATAGACTCATTTTAATTTCCCTCTTTCTTAAAGACTAATACAGCAATCAACACAATAATTAAAAATGGAAAATAAGAAAATTGGGTCCTGTGTAAATCAAAGTTGGCTGTAAAATCCTACATCCAAGGTTAAATATCAGTTCTCAGATGTTTGATTAACTGAAATTGTGGTTTGTGAAGTGTCATAGAATGAAAATCTTAAATAGGCATATATTATTTAAATTCAAAAAAAGGTAAAAAATATCCACGGGTATAGATATTTTTTAAAAATTTGATTTGTACTATTTCATCAATTGATTCGTAACAACTATTATCAAACACCCTGTATATTCTCCCACCAAAAGTTTTTATGAAAGCGTCAACAGAGAGAGAAAAACAAGTTAGGTGCAAATTAGCAACAGAGAAAATTATTAAACTGTTATTCTTTTTTAAAATATTATTTTTCTAACACAAAATTCCTGTTTGTTACTGAACTATTATTGAATTTTAAAAATTTTGAAATATTTGTAAAAACTTTAGTAGTCTACATTTGTAAGTTTCAGTTTATTCTGAAAAAATGTGTTAAATGCATTTTTACACAATACAAACAAATTTTGTAAAAGTTGCTCATTATAGCAATAACTTTAAAACTAATATCAACTTATTTGGCAAGAGAATATGGCAACACGATTAAAGGGGAACAGTGGTGCTTCTTTATGAATTCCAGACAAATGGGCTATCAAATTATATTCCTTAAATATATACATTTTTGACGGTAAATTATACCTCAGTAAAGCTGGGGGGGGGATTCCCCCCCCCATCCTTCCTTCCTCTTTTCTCTTTCTCTCTCAACCTGCTTCCCACCAAAAGAGGATTTAAAGAGAAGGCCACCTGCAAACCAGACAAGTTCCTTCACCAAACACCCGATCAGCTAGAGCCTTGATCCTGGATTTCCCAACCTTCAGAGCTGTGAGAAATAAGTGTTTGTCCTTTGAGCAAAAATAGATAAGTAGATGGTAGGTAGGTAGATAGATAGATAGATAGATAGATAGATAGACAGACAGACAGACAGACAGGAAGGTAGATAGATACCTGCTAATAAAATAAGCATGAGCAAAACCACTACAGAAGATTAGGGAGGGTGGTTGTCAGGGATGGGGGCAGTGGGGAATGGAGAGTTGTTATTAATGGGTACAGTATCAGTTTTTAAAAATGGAAACATTTCTGGGGGTAGACGGTGGTGATGGTTACCCAACAATGTGAATGCATGTGATGCTGTTGAACTCTATGTTGAAAATAGTGAAGTTGATAAATTTTACTACAACTGAAAAGGAAAAAAGAGGAGTTTCCTCTCTGGTGCAATGGGATCAACCAGTGTCTCTGCAGCCAGGAAGCTGGTTCAATCCCTGAGCCAGCACAGTAGGTTAAAAGATCCAGCTTCGCAGCAGCTGAGGCCTAGGTCTCAACTGTGGCTCAGATCTGATCCCTGGCCTAGGATCTCCAAATGCCACAAGGTGAACAAAAAAGAATAATAGGAAAAAAGAAAGTCAATTTGTTCAAAATACATTTTTTTTTCTGGTTACCATCTAAAAATAAATCATGTTACCTACTTCAGTTTTTCATGAAATGACAATACCAGTGTCAGTGATAAATAAATATAAATAATGTGAGGTTCAATTAAAAGTGGTTTGAATCTCAGACACCAATTTGAATCAGTTATTTATGTGTCTGATGCTTGATAGTTTATGGTCAATTCTTTTATTTAGTTAAAGGACACAGTGCCCTACATAAAACATTTCTCCATTTTGTTGTGTTCTAAGCTCTAAAGGATAAACATATTTTTGAAGCCACTTATATAGTGCATGCTTAAGAAAGGCCATGCAACCTAATTGCTCTCATTATAGTACTGATTATTTGAAAGAGATGCATATGTTCAAATTCTTTAGAAGCGAAAGCACATCTGGCAAGTTCAACACATATTTTTAAAAAATAATAGAAATATATATATTTAAAAAGATCAATTACATCTGTTAGTGGCTAAATTATCCATTTTATTACTATGAATCTGGCCAAATAGCTTGTTGTAAAGTGGAACATTACAGTTATATTATGGGGGTAAGTAAATCTTTTGAGTATTTGTTTACTTCTAAAACCAAACTCATATTTTCATTTTCATAATTTCAACATAAGACACGATCCAGAAATATTTTGTAACTGAAGAGGATAATTTATGTTAACCTTTCAATATTTTATACTTGATCTCATGTAAACAGTTCTCATGTAAATCACATTTAGTGTAATTTATTTACACTTGTTTTCGATGTCTTGTTAGTATTAACTGATATTGGGTGTATATATGTGTGTGTCTGTGGTCTGTATGTATGTGTATTTGGGAGGTATCCTTGTCCATGGAAAAGAATTTATCATAATTCTTGAATCAAGACATAATCATCAAATATCTATGCATGATTAGCTTTATTGTTGGCTATTTTAATGAAAAAAGAACCTATAAAATGACTGCCCCCCCAACTCCACACAAAAGAGGTATTTCCTGCTTCCTCATCCCATCCAACTTTATAAGATGATTTTCTGAAAGATAATACTAATAATTATTTTATTTTGCATTTAAAGATATAGTATAGCATCCACATACATACAAAGTATATTTATATTTTTCTCAATTTCACTTGCTTTATAAACAAGAGATGATCATAGAGATTATGGTGAAACTCTAAAACACTTTGATATAATTTATTCATTTTAACTATTATATAATGCAGCATGGCAAGACTAAACTCTGGTATAAACATCCACTGTTCCATTTATGAGTATCTAGGTTATTTTCAGGTTTTACCTATTCTAAAAATTGTTTCCTTGAACATTCTTGTATGTTTCCTTTTAAACTTGGGAATAAATTTCCTTTAGGCATGCTTAAAATAGTATTGAGATATGCAGTATGTGATTTTTCTATTTTAGAAGTCATTGCCAATCTATTTCTATAAGCAATGTATAAAATAGGTCACTTGATGATTGTTAGGTAGATAGGTAGATAGATCATAGATTTACAGATAGATAGATAGATCAAAAGAAAGAAAATACGGTGACTATATAATGTATTGCCTATACAGGAACAGTTTTGTAAGTGGAAGTGGTTCTGTCACTGATCAGATTATTAGAAATAGTAATTATTTTTATTAATGTTCCACCTCAACTTTTATAAACCTAGGCTCTCCTAAGAAAACAAATAATAAAACCTCTAACAAAACAAATAAATAACAACAACAAAAACTCAGTCTGTGGTTAAGATAATTTTGGAACTGTCTCCAACATATTCATATAAGTATCTAACACATGAGCTTTATATGATGTCAATGTTTTCAAGACTTTAGGATAATAGTAACTCAAATTTCAAAAGAAAAAATTTGGATTGTGTTATATAAATGCATCACCAGACCTTTCATTGTTTTTAAATTGAGTCTAAATGATTTATAGCGTTATATCAATTTATGCTATACAACATAGTGACCCAGTCATATATATATATATATATATATATATATATATTCTTTCACTAATTGGTTTATCTTATTTATTTGAAGTGATTAAGTACTACTTTGATCATAATAATCAATTATTCTTACAAAGTTCCTCTAGAATAAAATTCCATGAGAATATTCACTATAGGGGAAAATATAAAATATAAAGAAAGTTTATTCTTATTTATTCCCATTGGCATATTAAGATCTAAATGTAATCAATTGGAACCCGATCTTCAATTCTCTTGATTTCAATCATTTCTGAATCCTCACAGGGTCAAATTCTTACCTGAACTGAAACGTTAGTGCCATTATTTAATTCTAAGGATATAGATACAATCATCTTTTATATTTTCTTCTACAGACCATTCAGAATCCTTTGCTTTTAATTCTTTTGTTGATTTTCAGAAGTGTGTCCTTGGAAAAAAGTTATTTTTATTAATCTACAGCCATGATCACAAGTAACTTAATCGTGATATTGGTCTATCTCCAGTTACCCTTCACCAAATAGCCAAAAAAGTCACACAAAGTTTGAGCTATAAAGGGAAGGCAATAAGATTGTTAGGGCTATGAGGGATACTCCGTAATTTTTAGCGATGGTGAAAATATTCTTTTCAGGAATGTGGAAATATGCTTTTTTATGTAATGTCTTAAAATCTATAGGGAGAAGACTAGAGAGACTTCTAGTTCCAGAAATTATGGTGAATTCTCCAGCACTGTTCTCCTTTCCACATTTGCCCTTGTTCTGCTACTCTGGTTTTGTACTTGTCTGGATGCTATATCATTATCTATCTATCAATCTATCATCTATCTATTGATCAATGAATATATTTATCATCTAATCTTTATAAGCTTTCAGAATAACAGACAGTATGGAAATGTTTTAAATAAACAAAAAAGGAGTTCCCGTCGTGGCGCAGTGGTTAATGAATCCGACTAGGAACCATGAGGTTGCGGGTTCAGTCCCTGCCCTTGCTCAGTGGGTTAACGATCCGGCGCTGCCGTGAGCTGTAGTGTAGGTTGCAGACGCGGCTCGGATCCCGCGTTGCTGTGGCTCTGGCGTAGGCTGGTGGCTACGGCTCCGATTAGGCCCCTAGCCTGGGAATCTCCATATGCTGCGGAAGCGGCCCAAGAAATAGCAAAAAAAGACAAAAAAAATAAAAAACAAAACAAAACAAAAACAATAAATAAATAAACAAAAAACATTAAAAAAAAGGATTTCCCATCATGGCTCAGTGGTGATGAACCTGACTAGTATCCATGAGGATGCAGGTTTGATCCCTAGTCTCAGAGTTCAGTGGGTTAAGGATCCCGAGCTGCAGTGAGCTGTGGTGTATGTTGCAGACGCAGCTTGGATCCTGCATTGCTGCGGCTGTGGTATAGGCCAGTAGCTGCAGCTCAAATTCAACCCCTAGCCCGGGAACTTTCATATGCTGAGGGTATGGCCTTAAAAAGCCAAAAAAATACACATATACAGAGAGAGAGACTCAAGCTCTGAGTCCACATTCTAGCTTTGTCATTTTCAATCTAGGTGAGTTGAAGTCTCATGAACCCTTTCTACCTCAGATTCCTTGAATTCCTGTAATATCAATGGCCGTTGTAACAATGCTTACCCTTCAAGGTTTGGGAGAGGGTTTTGTAAACTGTATCCTGTAAAAGTACCAGCACAATAGTGAGTAAATTTAGCTATACATATATGGACAAGAAGTGTTCAGAATTTATAATGTTTTAAGCACTCTACATGGCTTATTTAATTTTCACAATCGCACTAGCATTTAAGAAGAACAAAGAAGGTAAGTGACTTTTGCAAGATCACACAAGGTAAGTAAGAGTTTCAGAGCAGACTGACTTCAAAGCCAGGGCTCCTAGCATTTTTTGTACACAGAACTGTAGATTAAGCTATTATGTCAGTTTACATGTCTATGTTAAAATCATGATAGCAATGTTAAAATAAGTAATTTTATATTATTAAATTAATGTGATTTTACCATAGTTCTGACTTGGTCTGGTTTTCTATCCTTGACTTTCAAAGTGTTCTCAATCTTTGTCCATTAAATCCAAGACCCACAATACCCAATGTTCAAGAGGGATATGTAATTATTGCTTTTATAATTATTCTTTGGAACTAGTGTTCTAGGTCTTTCTCATCCTGATGCTTTGTAAAGAGGGAACGTAAATATCTTTGTCCAGGGAGGAACATTCCCTGCTTGGAGACAGAGTTGGGATGTGATTGTCTTTTTTACAGTGTTAGGTCAATTTCTGTTAAATCATTTAGTATTGTCTTTGGAGCAGGATCTCTATTTAATATAGCTCATTGACCTATAACCAAGGTATAGTAACCTTGCCTGCATCGTTGCAGATGTCACCAATTAGTCAAGTTCAAATGCAGTAACTATGCTACATTTCCCAGTGATGCTTGTTTCTTCTCATATTAAAATTTCTTTTCAATGAAGAACATATGGATGAGAAATATCATCATTAGGTTAGAGAATACTAGCTCTTAGGATATCGATCAAAGTTTATCCCTCTTCAGTTTTCCTCATGCCCACTCTTAACCACCAGTTTACACCCACATACCCACACACACCCACACCCACACACACACCATAAGGAATTAAAAATTAAAGTTTCTCCTTTGGCGGGATAACTTGGTATAAAGCAGAAGCTGAAGTAAAAAAAGGAAAATTGTTGTTTTTTTTCATGATTTTTCTAGAAATCGGATAATAAAGGATCAGAATGCTTATCAGCAATGCGTCTATGAATTAGACCTTTGATAGCAAGACAAAAAAAAGTCAGTTCCTTTAAAATTATTTAAAATGGTTGATTTTATATTATTATTATTATTATTATTATTATTATTTTTTTGGCTTTTTGCTATTTCTTTGGGCTGCTTCTGCGGCATATGGAGGTTCCCAGGCTAGGGGTCAAATCAGAGATGTAGCCACCAGCCTACGCCAGAGCCCAGCAATGCGGGATCCGATCCATGTCTGCAACCTACACTACAGCTCACGGCAACGCCGGATCGTTAACCCACTGAGCAAGGGTAGGGACCGAACCTGCAAACTCATGGTTCCTAGTCGGATTCGTTAACCACTGCGCCACGACGGGAACTCCTGATTTTATATTATTTAATGAATCCACAGAAAATTCAAATATAATACTTGTGTAAATGTATTTTTTCAATATACAAATGTACTATCAGAACAGAGAAAGTGGGGGCAATTCACTTTTAGAATATTTAATAATGCATTTTGCTCAACAGGTTTACTAGTTTATTTTTTGCCTTTTGACAGACAACAATGATTAATAAGTATTTAAATAAAAGGTTCTAATTAAATGTCTTTAATGTCTAAAATTTACATTCTAGAATTATAAATTCATATGGAAAAGTGGCTTATTTCACATGCAGGAAAGCACCAAAACACTGATTTGAAAACCTGTTTTTATAGATGCACTAGGGCTAGAAAAGAAAGGTGTGAGTAGAAACTACATATTCATGATATTTGTTGTAAAACATCCCTTTTACTATGAGAAAACAAGTGACAAATCGGAGAACAATATGATACCTTTGAAAGTCTTGACAACTATCACTAATGACTCAAGAATTTAACAGTCATAAAACTTCCTATGTATGACAGGAGAAAGAAAAATGTGATCAGTAACAATCATAGTTCATTCTGGAATTCAAAAAAATCCCCAGGTATGCACCATGAGACTAAATCAATCTTTCCAAGTTTCATCAATAACATAAACAAGTTTTTATATCATATGAAGCACTTTAGAACTGTATATATATTTTTTCTTTTATGGCCTCACTCATGGCATATGGAAGTTCCCAAGGCCAGGGATCCAATCTGAGCCGCAGCTGCAACCTATGCCACAATACTGGATCGTTAACCCACTGTGCCACAGTTGGAATTCTAGAACTATGTATTTTGACCAGGGAAACAAATACTAGTGTTTTAGTTCCTGTTATTATAGTTCTAGGAAAAAATAGGCAAGGCCATGTGGAATGAAGATGCAATATCTTTCTTGGTTTTCTTGCTTTCTGAATAAGTTACAATTTTTCACTTTATGTCTGTTTGAAATAATGAAAATGAACTCAACAAATGCAGTACATTTGGATTTTTTTGTTAAATTTCCATACATCTACTGTGTATTTGGGAAAAAATTCCTTTGACATGTTTAACCTTACCATAGACATTGCATATCTCATATACATAACACTCATATATATACATAATTTAAGAAGATTTAAATGAAGACTACTACTATTTTCCAAGAACATTCTCTAAGCTGTCAGAGCAGAGCTATCAGTGTTTTATTTTTTATTATTTTTAATTATTTCCCTCCTCTAAACTGCCATTAATTACAATATTGGCTTCTTAATTTTAGTTATTATGTTTTCTCTTTCAAATAGTCATATTTATTTTTAATCTGCTATAAGCTTTTTTCACAGCATCTTCTTTCCTGAAGATAGTCTACTCTTTCATTTCTTCATGCATTATAAACATAGCTCTCTCATATGCTATATATAATAATTCTAAATTGGAACCCACTGTAGCACTGTTTCTGCTGATTCTTGCTCATTTTTCTCCCTTGTGTTTCTGCATAGTTTTGACCTTACTCCATCCATTTATTTGAAAAGTTATTTGTAGAAATAATTTGAAATTTGATGTGAATGTTTCTTGTTCTGAAGAGAATTTCCATTTGCTATTGAGCAAAAGTCCAGAATCTACCAGGAATCCATATCCTATTAGACAAGAATAATTTAGTTCAAGTTTAAGAATTTAAGTCACTGCTGTGGCTCAGCTTTAATCTCTGGCCCAGGAAATTCCACATGCTGTGGGAGGCAGCCAAGAGAAAAAAAAAATTCCCTTAGGGAAATATTAATTTTTAATACTAGTCATTTTCCAAGGCTATCATATTTTCCTATAGTTTAGGTTGGTAAAAATATCCTTGGCAGTCTTTTAAAATTGTAAATATTATTCTCACTTATTTTAATTCATTAAATATAGCACTCCAGTTTTCATATCAACACTTTCAATGAATTACAACTGCCCACATTTTTACTTTGATTACTATAAATGCTTACAGTTCACATGCTTACACAGAACTAGTAGAACTTTCCTGCATGGGTACTTCCTGTTCTTATTTTAATTTGCTCATATAGGTATTCGTACCTTGTATTATTATTCTTCTATCTTTCCTTGTTTACTTTTAATTATTTAGAATATTTTGTGTAAATTGATCACTTTCCTTGTCTGTTTATATTTGGAATTTAAATTCTTTTCTTTGTAATTTATAGAAAATTTAAGTGAAATGTTGATATTAAAATATTTTTTCAATTGCAGCAAACATATTCTATCAGTCAAATTTTGCCTACATCTGTGTTTTTTATTAAACACGTTGTGATTAATTTTATTAAATCAAAACTTAGAATGCTATCAGTTTTATTTACAACTTACAAATTTGGTATAAGAAAATGGACATATTTTTGACATATAGTTTTCTAGTGATCTGAATATTTCTACAATATGATTTTCAGTGCAAACATTATATGGTTTATTTCTAAATGAGTCTCCAATGACCAGCTGATGTCCCATATGAATGTTTGTATTATTCTTTTTTTTTTTTTTTTGGTCTTTTCTAGGGCTGGCCCCATCTGCGGCATATGGAGATACCCAGGCTAGGGTTCTAATCAGAGCTATAGCTGCCTGCCTATACCAGAGCCACAGCAATTGAGGATCTGAGCTGCATCTGCGACCTACACCACAGATCACAGCAACACCAGATCCTTAACCCACTGATCAAGGCCAGGGATCAAACCCGCAACCTCGTGGTTCCTAGTCAGATTTGTTAACCACTGGGCCGCGATGGGAACTCCTATATTATTCTTTATCATTCCTCCATAACATATATTTTCTAATATATTCTAGTCTTAACTTTTAAAATCTTTCTTTGATCTAATATTTATTGAGTCATAAATGAGGAATATCCAGTAGGAAGTAGACACTTAATAATAACATTATGTACTTATTGATGGATTTACTCATTTTAAAGATTCCATGTTATTGTTTCACTTATTTCTACCAATAGTCTCATAATTTAAATAAAAAAATTATTCTACTCATTTATAACCCCAAATTTAAGCTCAAATGATTTAAGTCCACTGCTTTTAAATTGATATTTTGTGAGTTTTATACCAGGAGTCAAGCACTATGGCTTTCAGTGGGGTCTGATCCATTCTATTTTTGACTTTCCTGCTACCTGTATAAAAAGAGACTTGTAAATAGATTTATTTGATCAAAAAATAATATAGGGGGAGTGGAGCAAGATGTCAGAGGAGTAAGAGGTTGTGCTTACCTTCTCCCACAAACACATCAAAAAAACCCACCTCTACATGTAAAATGACTCACATGGAACATCAACTGAATGCTGGCAGAAGAACTTAAACCTCCAAAAAGGGCAAGAAACTCCTGACATAACTGGATAGAATAAAAGAAAAAAAAGGCAAAAGGAAACAGGATGGGACTGGCATTCCCGAGAGGGAGCGGTGAAGGAGAAAAGGAACCCAAATTCTGGGAAGCCACCTAACTGATGGAAAGATCAGCTGAGTCAGAGGGACCTCAAGGTCACTGAGAAAAGCTCAGCAGCTGGACTGAGAACAGCAAAGCAGAGTGAGAGCTGCACAGATCATCTGAACCACCGGCCTGGACACCACAGCCTGAGATGTTTGGGAGGTATCTGGACGCTGAGGCTTAGGCTCTGGAGGTCAGTCCTGGGGAGACGGCTGGAGTTGGCAGTGTGGAGACAGCCTGAGGGGCTAAATAGCAGTGAACCATGTATAGGGGAGTGGTACACCATGGACTGAGGAGGGGAATGCCATGGCAGAGGGAACCCAGGAGAAGCTCTACAGGAGAGGAAAGTCACCATTTTTGAGGAGGGCAAGAGGCGGAGGGGTGGACCACCATAGGAAACTCCCTGTACCGGAGCAAGCACATGCATATGGACTCTCAGAGGATGGGCGGCTCTGGTGTAGGCTATGGGTAGCAAGAAGCCTCTTGGTCCTTTAGGGGAGACTGGGAGCTTCCTGTGCAGGCTACTGGTGGCCAGGCACCTCTTGTGTGGGCTAAGGGCATCAGGGGGCTAAGTGTGATGTAGTGCCTCTTGCATGATCTACAGGTGGCAATCAGCTCAGATGCCAGAGGGAGGCCACCGCTGGGGACCAGTGAGTGGGCTCTACCTGCAACCCCAGTCACCTCAGGGTTTAGAAAAAAGAAAAAAAAGAGGGCACTGCAACCAAGCACCATATGCTGTTTCTCTCCTGGGAACACAACTGCTCTGCAGCTGCCACTGCCAAATGCTCTGGGTAGCACCCAGACACTTGATCACTGTTCCTTCCCAGGAATCTGCAACTAGGAGCAGCTTGTGCAGTACCTCTTATGGGGGCTAAGCAGGATGAGGTGCTTCTGGCATGGTCTACAGCAGGTGGAGGCAAACCATTGCACTTATCTCTGGCTCCAGAGGTGGGAGTAACTTGCTATCACTAGGGGTCCATGAACAGAAACCACGTGCAGCCCTATTCACCTCACGGGCACCACAGAAGAGGGCATTGTGACCGAACATCACCTGTGTTGCTCTCACACACCTGGGAACACAGCCACCCTGATGCTGCAAATGTCAAATGCTCTCGGTAGTACCCACATGACTGATCTCTGTCACTTCCCAGGATCCTGCAACTAGGAGCAGCCTGTCCAGCACCTCCTATAGGGGATAAGTGAGACAGGTTGCTTCATACATGGTCTAAAGATTACAGGGGAAACCACCACAGTTATCACTGACTCTAGAGATGGTCATGGTCTGCTCTCATTAGTGATTCCTGAACAGGCACCACTTGCAGTTCCAATCAGCTCAGAGGAGGGCATTGAATTCAAACACAAGGTATTGTTGCTCTCACTCCCCTGAGAATTCATGCACCCAGCTATTGCTACTCCCAAGTGCTCTGGTCACATTGTAGATCTGTCCAGAGCTAATTACCACTCGCCAGAGCCCTGCAACTAGGAGTAGCCTGTGCCACATTCCTGCAGTTCCTTGCTGCTGTTGAGAGCCCAATGACCAGGCACTGACTGCTGGCCCTATCCATTTGCCTCCTTCTCCCTGAAAACACACTAAGCATCCTGGGGATATCAGCCTGCTCACACCGAAGAAGGAGACAGCAAACATTCAAACTCCCACACCAAAAATAAATAGTAATCCCCTACAAAAATACAAAGGGGTATTCTTGTATAGAAGGAGCCTCATAAGACTATAGTTTGGCTTCCCCAAATTCACAGAAAAATAAAAACACAAGCAAGATGAATAAGCTCAGAAACCATTCCCAGTTAAAGCAACAGGAGAATTCACCTAAAGCAGTCAACAATGAAACAGACCTCTGCAGTCTGACAGACATTGAGTTAAGAAGGGAGGTAGTGAAAATACTGAAGGAAATAAGAGAGAATATGAACAGTAATGCAGATTCATTTAGAAAGGAAATAGAAAATATAAGGAGGAGACAAGAAAAAACTAGAAAATTCATTTGCAGAGATATATACTAAGCTAAAGGCAATAAAGACCAGAATGAATAATGCAGAGGAACAAATTAGTGACATGGAAGATAAAATAATGGAAATCACCCAAACAGGACAGCAGACAGAAAACCAAATCAAAAAACATGAAAGCAATATAAGAGACATATGGGATAATAGAAAGTGGGCCAATCTACACATAGTATGAACTCCAGAAAGAGAAGAAAAAGAAAAGGGGATTGAAAATACATTTGAAGAAATTATGGCTGAAAACTTTCCAAATCTAAAGGATACTGATTTCAGGGTAGAGGAACCACAGAGGGCCCCAAATAAGTTGAACTCAAACAGAGCCACACCAAGACATATTATAATAAATATGGCAAAAGTTAAAGATAAAGAAAGGATTATAAAGGCAGCAAGAGAAAACAAAGCATTAATTACAAGGGTACTCCCATAAGGCTATCAGTTGATTTCTCTACAGAAACACTACAGGCCAGAAGAGAGAGGCAAGAGATATTTAAAGTGCTGAAAGGAAAGAAATCTGCAAACAGAATACCCTAGCCAGCAAGAATATCATTTAAAATAGAAGGGGAAACAAAGAAATTCTCCAACAATCAAAAGCTAAAAGAGTACAGCAATACTAAACCCATTCTAAAAGAAATACTGAAAGGGCTACTCTAAATTAAAAAAAAAAGAGAGAGAGAGAGTGAGAAGAAGAATTAGGATGGAGGAAACCATAATTGGAAAGCAATCACTTAAATAAGCCAGCATACAGATCTAAACATGAAGATGCTAAAAAAAAAAAAAAGACATCAAAATCATACAATGTGGGGAAGGAAAGAAAGTAAATATAGATTCTTTTTTTATTTTAATGATGTGTATGAGCCTATATGATTATCAGGCTAAAGCAAGCAGATATAGGAAGGGGTTAACATACTTAAAAAATAGGGCAACCAGAAATCAAAACCAAATATTATATTCACAAAAACTGATAATTACTCAAGCATAAAATAAGTGGAAACCATCCAACCAAAAAAAGAAAAGAAGAAAAGACAAACATAGACTCAACTAAAAAACAAGGCTTAAAATGGCAATAAATACATATCTATCAATAATCACTTAAATGTCATGAACTGAATGCATCAATCAAAAGACACAGAGTGGCAGATTAGATGAAAAAGCAAAAACCTTCAATCTGCTGTCTACAAGAAACTCACCTTAGGGCAAAGGACACATATAGATAGAAAGTGAGGGGATGGGAAAAGATAATTCATGCCAATGGACAAGACAGGAAAGCAGGAGTTACAATACTCATATCAGATGAAATAGAATTTAAAACAAGGCCATAAAGAAAGACAAAGAAGGACAATATTTAACGGTTAAAGGATTCATTCAAGAAGAGGGTATCCAATCATCAATATGTATGCCTCTAATATAAGAACACCCAGATACTTCCAACAAATACTAACAAACATAAATGGAGAAACTGATGAGAATACAAACATAGTAGGAGACTTTAACACCCCACTCACATCAATGGACAGATTCTCTAGACAGAAAATCATTAAGGCAACAGAGATCCTAAAGGACACAATAGAAAATGTAGAGTTAATTGACATTTTCAGAATGTTACATACAAAAAAATCAGAATATGCATTCTCCTCAAGTGCTCATGGAACATTCTCAAGAATTAATCACATACTGGGGCACAAAGTTAACCTCAACAAATTTAAGAGTACAGAAATTAATTCAAGTGTCTTCTCTGACCAAAATGGCATAAAACTAGAAATCAACCACAGGAAAAGAAACTAGAAAAAACTTAGTACATTGAGACTAAAAAAAAAAAAAATGCTACTAAATAAACCAATGAATCAATGGAGAAATCAAGAAGGAAATAAAAAAGTACCTCGAGACAAATGATAATGAAGACACAATCACTCATAATCAATGGGATGCCACAAAAGCAGTGCTCAGAGGGAAGTTCATAGCAATACAGGCCTTCCTCAAAAAAGAAGGAAATTAATCCACCACCTAAATGAATTATAAAAAGAAGGACAAACAAAACCTAAAGTAAGCAGAAGGAAGGCAGTCATAAAAATCAAAGAGGCAATCAAGAAAATAGAGATTAAACAAAACAATAGAAAAAATATCAATGAAACCAAGAGCTGGTCTTTGAAAAGGCAAACAAAATTGACAAACCTCTGGCTAGACTCACCATGAAGAGGAGAGGAAAAAAACCCAAATAAACAAAATCAGAAATGAAAAAGGAGAAATCACAATGGATGCTACAGAAATACGAAAAACCATGAGAGAATACTATGAACAATTGCACGCTAATAAATTTGACAACCTGGAAGGAATGGACAACTTTCTAGAGACTTACAGCCAGCCAAAACTGAATCAAGAAGAAATACATAAATTGAACAGACCAATCACTGAAAACAAAAATGAGTATGTCATAAAAACACTCCCTACAAATAAAAGTCCAGGACCAGATGGCTTTGCAGACAAATTCTACCACACATAAAAGAGGAGCTTATGCCCACCCTCCTTAAACTTTTTCAAAAGGTTGAAGAAGAAGGAACACTCCCAAAGACATTCTATGATGCCACCATCACCCTCATTCCAAAACCAGACAAAGATACCAAAAAAGAGAACTATCGGCCAACATCTTTGATGAATTTAGATGCAAAAATTCTCAACAACATTTTAGCCACCTGAATCCAACAACACATCAAAAAGATCATACACCACGACCAGGTGGGATTCATCCCAGGTGCACAAGGATGGTTCCACATACGCAAATCCATCAACATCATACACCACATTAACAAAAGAAAAGTCAAAAACCACACGATCATCTCGATAGATGCAGAAAAAGCATTTGACACAGTCCAACATCCATTCATGATCAAAACTCTCACCAAAGTGGGTACAGAGGGAACATACCTTAACATAATCAGAGCCATTTTTGACAAACCCACAGCAAATAGAATACTCAATGGAGAAAAGCTGAAAGCCTTTCCACTAAAATGTGGAACAAGACAAGGATGTCCACTCTCACCACTGTTATTCAACACAGTACTGGAAGGCCTAGCCACAGCAATCAGACAAACAAAAGAAATAAAAGGCATCCAAATAGGAAGAGAAAAGATAAAACTGTCACTGTATGCAGATGACATAATACTACATATAGAAAACCCTAAGGACTCCACCTAAAAACTACTTGAACCGATCAACAAATTCAGCAAAGTAGCAGGATATAAGATTAACATTCAGATATCAGTGGTATTTCTGTACACTAACAATGAAACTTTGGAAAAGGATTACAAAAACACAGTATCTTTTAAAACTGCACCCCCCAAAATCAAATACCTGGGAATACACCTGACCAAGGATCCAAAAGACTATATGCTGAGAACTACACAACATTAATCAAGGAAATTAAAGAAGATGTAAAGAATTGGAAAGATATTCCATGCTTCTCAGCTGGAAAAATTAATGTTGAGAAAATGGCCGTACTACCCAAAGCAACCTACAGATTCAATACAATCCCTATCCAATTACCCAGGACATTTTTCACAGAACTAGAGAAAACAATCCAAAAATTTATAGAGAACCACAAAAGACCCAGAATTGCCAAAGCAATTCTGAGGAACAAAAACCAAGCAGGAAGCACAACTCTCCCAGACTTCAGGCAATATTACAAAGCCACAGTCCTCAAGAGAGTGTGGCACTGGTACCAAAACAGACAGGCAGACCAATGGAACAGAATAGAGAACCCAGAAAGAAACCCAGACACCTATGGTCAATTACTCTTGGACAAAGGAGGCAAGAACATAAAATAGGAAAATTTCTTTTCAGGAAAAATTGCTGGGAAACCTGGACAACTGCATGCAAATCAGTGAAACTAGAACACACCCTCACACCAGGCACAAAAATAAACTCAAAATGGCTGAAAGACTTAAACAGAAGACAAAACACCATCAAACTCCTGGAAGAGAACGCAGGCAAAACATTCTCTGACATCAACCTTACCAATGTTTTCTCAGGTCAGTCTTCCAAAGCAACAGAAATCAAAGCAAAAATGAACCAGTGGGACCTAATCGAATGGACAAGGTTTGCGCAGCAAAGGAAACCCAAAAGAAAACAAAAAGACAACTTACAGAATGGAAGAAAACAGTTTCAAATGATGCAACTGACAGGGGCTTAATCTCTAAAATATCCAAGCAACTTGTACTAACTCAACAGCAAAAATCCAACAACCCAATGGAAAAATGGGCAAAAGACCTCAATAGACATTTCTTCAAGGACGATATACAGATGGTCAACAAGCACATGAAACCATGCTCACCATCCCTGATTATTAGAGAAATGACAATCAAAAGTACCATGAGATACTACCTTACACCAGTCAGAATGGCCATCATTAATAAGTCCACAAATAGCAAGTGCTGGAGGGGGTGTGGAGAAAAGGGAACCCTCCTGCACTGATGGTGGGAATGTAAACTGGTACTGCCACTATGGAGAACAGTATGTAAGTACCTTATAAATCTATACATAGAACTACCAGATGACCCAATAATCCCACTCTTGGGCATACATCTGGACAAAACTTTCTTTAAAAACTACTCATTCACCCGCATGTTCATTGCAGCACTATTCACAATGGACAAGACATGGAAACAACCCATATGTCCATTGTTAGATGATTGAATTAGGAAGATGCGGTATATATATACATAATGGAATATTACTTAGCAATAAAAATAACAAAATAATGCCACTTGCAGCAATGTGGATAGAACTAGACTCTCATCCTGAGTGAAGTAAGTCAGAAAGAGAAAGACAAATACCATATGATATCACTTATATATGGAATCTAATATATGACATAAAGGAAACTCTCCACAGAAAAGAAAATCATGGACTTGGAGAATAGACTTTTGTTGCCAAGGGGGGAGGGGGAGGGAGTGGGATGGATGGGGACCTTGGGGTTAATAGATGTAGACTTGCCTTTAGAATGAATTAGCAATGAGATCCTGCTCTGTAGCACTGAGAACTATATCTAGTCACTTATGATGGAGCATGATAATGTGAGAAAAAAGAATGTATACATGTATGTGTAACTGGGTCACCTTGCTGTACAGCAGAAAATTGACAGAACACTGTAAACCAGCTAAAATGGAAGAAATTAAAAATCATTATATTAACTAAATAATAATAATAATATGGAATGTTTCTATTTCCACTAGCTAAATACTAATGTAATAAATAACAAAATTCTTAACAGTTTAATTTTTTCTGTCTTATTGTAATATATAGTCCTTAAACATTTGTATACCAGAGCTCGTTGTTTATCAGTTTTGAGTAGTTACTAGAATGTGACTTTTCTTCCACAGAAGGACAATACATATATAATGTCCATGCATCATGTGATTAACAATGTTGATTTTGAAAAAATTGTTAACTTATTTTGATGAGCCCTGAGTTGTTGTGGAGTAGTAGGAACAGAATTCAATAGAGTAAGTTTTTCCAATTTTCCCTAATTATAGTAAAACTTATGTTTAATTTGGTCTAACTACACTATTAATCTTCTTTTATAGTTTTTAATTTTCTGTAAAAATGTCCACTTAGTTTTTTGTATTCTCCTTTGAAAGATGATCTTACTTGTTGGTATTTCCATTTCATATAAATAATTCATGTCACTAGAAGGAAATAACTAATTTATATCTTTACATTTTCCTAGTAAATGCCACCTATTTACGTCTGGCAAGATTTTGGGTCATGTCAAATATTAATTTCAAATATTAATTTTGCTATTTTTAAAAAATTTACTCTTTTTGATGATAGATATTCAAACTGGTGAAATATAATATCTGTGAAAACATTGCTTCTTCCATGGGAGTACTATGCATTTAAATTATTTCTAAAGATAAAACTACAAAGTAAGCCCATCTTTCAAGATGCAACTATGAACTATGACATTTTATATATATATATATATATATATATATATATATATATATATTATTTTTTTTTGTCATTTGGACGTATACTCATTTGGGAAATTAAAGAACCTTAAGATGTATGTAGCACTGGCAGTTTTCCTTTCTAGTTGTGTTAGTGCCTTTCTATTTGCATTCAGTTCATTAGTTATCCTTTTCTCAATGGTGAGAATTGCACTTAAGGAATTTAAAAGAATCTTCTGTGATCACCTAATCAAACACTCAGAGAAAGATCCCTCCACTTCTGTGATGTTAGCCTCTTACTTAGCGAAGGAAAATGTATTAGTTCATTACATTTTAAAAGGCACTTACTGCTAGAGTACTTTTCTTCCACAGTTAATTTTCATCCATTCTTCTGTTGTAATAGCCTTTCCCCATCTCAGTCCACTAGTAGAACTGGAAAATAGCTGATTAGGATGATGTTGCCTTTTTAATAAATTTGCATGTATAAGGACAGACATGTCATGATATCCATGGCTATCTCCTTTGCAGACTTAATAGTAGTAACATTTTTCTCTAATAGAATCTTTTAAATCTTAATGCTCATCTAATGACACATTTCAAAGCCCATCTGGAAATTGTGATAACAAAATGCACTAAGGCTCTGTGAGTTTTAAAGTAGGTCTTTAAACCAGGCCTTTATACATGGAAGCAATGTAGCACATGACAGCTACCAATCACACATCTTCAGTTTTTAGCAGTGCCCAGAAATTCTTTCAGGATGGAATTAAAGGTTAGGAATAAGGTTTGATTTCAGGCAGCACGTCCGTGGGTCTTGATCAGAGGCAGAACATTTCTGTAGGCCTCAAAAATATTTTGTGTTTAAATTAAACATGTAGCCACCTAGATGGGGCTAAACCAGCCAGGACTGGATCCTATGGTTGGGTTACTGGGGCTGGTTCAGTAATATGGGTGCATTTCATTGTGCTCAACCCTCATTCTGTGTGGGTTGCTGGATCCTCTTTTCCATTGGATCTTAGTTGTCTCAGTTGGACTTGACCTCTGCTCTAACTAGAGTTGGAATTTTTGCCGGATTCCTCTAATCTCCTATGCTATTTCAGATTTAGATCTTTACTTTACTTGGTCTGTGGAAAGATACCAGATGGTTGTGTGCAAAAATAGCTGTGCATTCAAAACCAATCAGAAATGACATAAGCAATTTGGTGAAGAGATGCCAGGGGCCAGGGGAGCTGGCATGCTATTATTACACAATAGCAATTTCATAAGAAATAGGAAGCCATCCCATTGACATTCTCTTCCCCACAAAGTTATTTCTTATTCTTCATACTTGAGAAACTGCATACACAATTTCTCAATAAACCTCACCCTAACTCATCTGAAGTGCTAACCTGTTACAACTTATATATTAGTCAGAATTCATGTGTTCAAGAGGCAGAAACCATGCAAGCACCAGAAGCAAAAGCAAAGCAAAGGTGCTAATAATTATATAAAAACTCAGATTTTAAAAATTAGAAAAGGAACTTAAAACTGAGGAAATTTACTTCTCAAGAAAGAGAGTATTGTTCTCTTTTTGCTGAGTTCTGATCAAAATCTGTGGGTAAAATAAGTACATTGAAGTAAACCTTACAACTAATAGCTCACCCTGAGGAGCAGGCTGTGGAGTCTAAAGTCAATAGTCAATGTTAAATTTTCCTCTTTGATAATATTTTACCTTTTATCCTAGATTTCAGGAATGCCAAAAAATGATTTCTGACATTTTAACCAAAGATAGAACATTGTGGATTGTTTTTAAAAATTCCCCACTCACAAGCATGTATCTATGACACTTAAACTGATTCACTGCAAATACTTTTTATAGGACTTTCATTATTCATCCTTGCATTCTTCTGTTTATTCAATAATTATTTTATGATCTTGCTCTATGTTTTAGAGGTTATAAATATAAAAATAAAATAGACTCTGATGCAGAGTAGATAGATATAGAAAGATACAGAGGCAGATATCTAGATTTTAAAAAAGTGATGGATAGATGATACGGTATGTTAGATACCATACACTATACACAAGAATATAGGTATCAACAGCCAATTCTCATAACAAAGAAAATGCACAATCTGTTTGAATATTCAACTTATTTGCATAATGCAGATCAGGGAATGTAACTCAGAAATGCACTTTAAAGTGGGACTTGAGAACTTCCACTTATGGTTAGGTCTAGATGGTTGTGGATAACCATTACTACCACAGAAATAACGAGAAATCACAATATTAAAAATAAAGTATATGGTTTTCTCTAAAGCCATAATGTAATCTAAAAGAATTAACTATTGGGAGATACCCTTCATAGGTGAACAAGGGACAAAAAGCACTTTTATTTATTTTATTTTTTTTAGCCAGCCCTGGCATGTGGAAGTTCCCAGGTCAGGGACAGAACTTATACCATAGCAGTGAATCGAGTCACAGCAGTGACAATGTGGGATCCTTGACACACACCAAAGAACTCTAAGAAGCACTTTTATAACATGAATCCTGTTGCTGAGGTTGAGATCAGAGCAGATGGGGAGACTTTTTCTGCAGTCTGAGGAAAATAGCATTTGGAAAAATAGCCACATTTTGACCAACTCTGGGTTGGTGTGTTAGATTTTTATCTGAAAGAACCCCAAATACACAGTTAATCCTCTTTGACAAGTAATTCTCTTTTATGGGAACTCTCTGTAAGCAGAAATTGGGATTAGCATTGGAAAATCAAAAATGATGATGTGTCCTTATAGCCTGACACTATGAGAGACTCCTGAACTTGACTACTTCTGGTATTAGAGGGCACTAAATTTATCATCTTGCAATCCATTGTTCCTTAATATCATGTTCAGTAATCTTACAGCCTTACAGTCTTGAAGTCCCACATACTCACAATGTAACAGTCTCAAAAACTTGTAGCATTGTGGATTCCCAAGTGTTTGAGATAGCAACTCAGAGATATAAAAAAGTGAGGAAAATTCATTTAGGATAAATGCAAAGAAGATACACTAATTTAGGGGTAAATATAAAGACAATGGATGAAAAGAAAAAAATAAAACGTGAACTCTGAAATACTTATCCAAGAAAAAATATTTTTTTCAACAACAAAGTTTGAACAAATATTTTCAGATTTAAAACTGAAATAATCTATTGCCAGTATACCCATATTATAAGAAAAGCTAAAGGAAACGCTCTAGGCTAAGGAAATATACCAGATGGAACAAGACAGAATGAATACCAGAAAGCATAAATGTGTGGGCATAAATAAAAGCTCATTTTATCACATATTTATCTTTATTTTACTTAAAGGATAATTTATCTTTTCAAGCAAGATAATAACAATGTATTATGAAGTTTATAACATGTAGAATTAAAATATGTGAAAGGAGCTCCCCTGTGGTACAGTGGGTTAAGGGCCCAGCGTTGTCACCGCAGCAACTTGCTGCTGTGGCATGGGTTTGATCCCTGGTCTAGGAACTTCCACATGCTGTGGATATGGCCAAAAAAATGTGACAGCAGGAGCATCAAGGGTGAGTGGGACCCTTACCTTGTTCATGAAATAGTATGAGATTATTTGAAAGCATACATTGATTTCTTTAAAGTAAATGATATAATCTCCAGAGAATCAAACAAAACACTCACACATGAGAAAAGATGTTGCTATTAAGTTACAAGAGTTTCTCCCTCACCCACATTCTCTTCCCTTCTCTTAATGAATAATTCAGTTTTAAAGCTATTAGCTGGATGAGAGCTCATCAGGTATCCACTTCTGTGTTGAAGAATGCTGTTGTAGCCCAGAGCAGAGCGTTAGGACCCAAGGAGAAGGAACGGGGAATGTCCATGGCTGGCCTGATGAGCCAGACCCAGGCAGGATGCAGAGGGGTGATTTTGAGAGTGTTAAAGGAACTCCAGAAAAATGGAAGGGTTTTCTATGCAGGAGTATTTCTCCCTTTCAGGTGTGTAGCTTACATGGATGGGTAAGGCATCCTGAATGAGAAACCTAACATGGCAAATCAAAGCAAAAAAAGAGATTGAGGAATGCCTCCACCCAGGGAATAATCCAGCATGAGGAGGCAGAGGGCAAGTATTGGGAAGCAGACATCCATGATTGGGGATTCTGGGATGTAGTGTGTCACAGAGGAGTAGTTGGAGAAGGACAGCCCCATGGAGGTGGACTGTTAGAGCCAGTGCAGTGTGCAGAGGTATTCATGAGTAAGGAGAGCATCAATATGACAGCAACGTCAGGGGATGACTTGCCCAACATGTCAGATCTGGAGCAAGATGCAAGAGCATCCATACAGACAGATTGATTCCATATATATAATTTTATTTTTAAGGCCACACCTGCAGCATATGGAAGCTCCCAGGCTAGGGATTGAATCAGAGCTACAGTGGCTGGCCTATGCCACAGACACAGCAAGACCAGAGAAGAGACTCATCTGAGACCTATGATGCAGTTTGTGGCAACACTGGTTCCTTAACCCAATGAATGAGGCAAGGGATTGAACCCACATCCTTATGGATACAAGTGGGATTCTTACCCACTAAGCCATGATGAGAACTCCAATAGACTGACAATTTTAAGTGAAGAGTTAATGCCTCAATGGGATGAGGTGGGAGTATTCATGGGAGGTCTGGTGTGGGGTCTTAGAAAGTGAGCATAGCAAGTAGGGGGCCAGAGCATGAGCTGGGTGATAAAGTAATCTGCAGAGGGAGAAGGGTGGTTGTAGAGATAGTGCATCGATTGATTTACTATCAATTGAGGGATTGATAAAATAATTAAATGTATTAAGAACAACAGGATCCTAGTTCTCACTGGAAATATGAAGAAAAAAATAGAAAACACTTTGACTTTAGGGTTAACAGGACTGATGTGAATTTATGCTTTTTAAAATTAAAGATATTGCTTCTTAGAGAAGTTTTAGATTCACAGCAAAGGTGAATGGAAGGTACAGAGAATTCCCATATACTTCTGCCTTTGCACAGGCATGGTTTCCCTAATTATTAACACCCCCTTCCCAGAGTGATACAGTTATAACAATTGATGGACCTACATTGATATATTATAACATTATAATTATCAAAGGTTCATTATTTTAGGTTTAACTCTTGGTGTTCTATGTTAAAGGGGTTTGGACAAATGTATGGCAGATGTCCATTATTGCCCTAAAACAAGTTAGTGTTCTACTTATTCATTCCTTCCCTAATCCCTGCCAACTACTAACTACTGCTGATTTACTGTTTCCATTCTTTTACATTTTTCTAAATGCTTCACAAAAATTAACTCATCATTTAAGGTGTGTGTCTAGTTTATTTTTTGCATGTGGCTGTTTATTTGTTCCAACATCATTTGTTGAAGAGATAATCTTTGCCCTGTTGTATTGCCTATTTTTTTCCTTGTTGGATATCAGTTGACTGTGTTAGTGTGGGTCTATTTCTGGGCCATCTATTCTTTTCCATTGATCTATTTGTGTCTTGATTATTGTCTTGATTACTGTAGCTTTATAGTAAGTCTTGAAGTAGAGTAGTGTCAGTACCCCAACTTTGTTATTCTTCAACATTCTGTTTGCTAACCTGGATTTTACCTCCCTATATAGATTTCAGAATTAGGTGGTTGGTAATCACAAAATAACTTGCTGGGGTTTTGATCCAAACTGCATTAAATTTATAGATCAAGTTAGGAAAACATCATGAAAATATTGAGTCTTCTTACCCAAGAACATGGACTGCCTCTCCATTTTTCGAGCTCTTTGATTTCTTTCACTAGAGTTTTGTAGGTATTTTTTTTTCATATCAATCTTGTACAACATATTTTGTTATTGTTCTACCAAAGTATTTCATTTTTTGGATGCCATTGTAAGTGGCATTGTGCTTTTAATTTCAAATTTCACTTTTTTATTCCTGGTGTATGGAAAACTAATTGACTTTTGTATGTTCAACTTGTATCCTGCAACTTTGCTTTAATTGTGTATTAGGTCTAGGAATATTTCTATTTTTCCCTTATTTTCTAAACAGATGATCTTGTCATCTGCTAACGAAGACAGTTTTATTACTTCCTTCTCAATCTGTACATTTGTTTTCCTCTTGTCTTATTGAATTCCAAGGACTTAGAATACATTGTTTCATGTTATCATGAAATATTATGTTAACTGTAGTTTTTTTGTAGATATTCTTCAAGTTGATGAAGAAGTCTTATTTTACTTAGTTTGTATCACAAATATGTATTGGTTTATTCATACTTTCAATATACACTTTGAACTAATCACTGGGTGTAAAGTGTGAGCAAACATATATATCACATATGCAAGCATGTATACTTATATATTTAGGAAATATATATCATACATATTATACATATGCATATATGGATATTTCTCTGTATATACATTTATATAGCACTGAAAAGGCCCGACATAGTGACACCTCAACAGCAACGAGCACACTTGTGAGATTCTAAAAGTTCTTCTACACTTAAAGAATGCACACTCCCTTGGAATAGTGGCTGATTCCAGGTCTGAGACTGTGAAGATAAAAGATGAAGTTGAGCATATTTTTCTAGTTTCTAAGTATTCAATTTTTTGTTAGTATAAAATGGAAAACTGCAGCATTATGAGGAAGACGGTTTGTAGAAAACACCTTAAACCATTTATTAAATTAAAAATAATCACTGATATAGTGGCTTTCAACCAAAGGCAATTTTCTTTCCCTGAACTGTTGGCTTCTGTTGGGTGGAGGAGAAGGATGTTGCTGACCAACACACGATGTACCAGAGTATCACACACGACGGAAATTATCCAGCCCCAAAGGCCAATTGATCAGATGTGAGAAACCCTACAATAATGGGGCAAATAGAAATCATATGCAACCTGATGGGACGGAGTGAAAAGAACACAATATTTATTATATAATATATACGGCAAAAGTGTATAATATGAAGCCAACCTTCAGGAAACAGGCAACAAACAAAAACCAAAGCACTGTCTAAAAATAGCTTGTTTAAAATGCCTCAAGATTGTGAGAGTCAAATAAAGACTGAAAAATTCTTCCAGACAGAAGGACACTAAAGTGACATGCCCACTAAATGCAACTTTTTATTCTAAACTAGTTCTTTTTGCTATATATATCATTATTAAACATTTTTGGTTGATGAATGCAAACTGTTACATTTGAGATGGATAGGCAATGGAGTCCTACTGTACAACGCAGGGAACTGTGTATGACTAGGTGATGCTGCTGTACAATAGAAATTGAAAAGATTGTAAATCAACTATAATTTTAAAGAAATAACTGAAGAAAGTGGAGTCTGAAAAGTGGAAGGTAGTAATACAGTGATGTTAATTTCTTAATATTGATGTTGGAAATAAACACTAAGGCATTTGGTAAAGTCATTACTTTTGATGGTTCCTTTGAGTCAATTGTCAAAGCTAAACAAACCACTAAGATAGAAGGGAGGGCTGTGGTCATTATAAAAGTCAATGCCTTCTCCCGGTCATTCAATCAAAATTAATCTGGATGCTGATGAAGAATTCTGAAACATAATTAAAGCCCATAATCAATTGATTTTAACCTGGGGAGATATCTTTCTCTATGGATAAAATCTTGAGGTCCAGCCCATGGAATTCTAGCTTGCCTATGATTTTCCCTTCCTGATGGCCTGCCTTGTGGATCCCAGGCTTCTTTGGGCAGAACCCAAAATCACATAGCCAATTCCTAATAATACACATTCTAATAGCTTTACCCTCTATTGTTTCTGGTTCTTTGGTTGATCTTTGAGTGATACATTACTGGTTCAAAGGTTTGGGAAAAAAATTTAATGTATTTGCAGGTTTTCTATAAATTTTGATTATTTAAAAATTAGAAAGAAAAGCCAATAGGAAGACAAAATGGAATAGTAAAGAGAAAAATGGAGAACTTTGTTGGTTGAAGAATGCAGAAAGGCCATTTCAGGAAAAGGAGAACACAGGTGGAAAGAGACAATAATAGAGTCCATCACTGAAACACTATTCAACCAATAACAGGTGAGAAGTTTACTAGAACAATAATGTAGTTCTCGTGAGACATGTGGGCAAAGCAGAAGATAAAACATGAGTATATTGTTTAAACCAGAATATGATGAACAATTTATGCAATGCTAAGGTATATGCAATGAAATTTGGAGCAATAAAAATTTAAAGAAGGTAGGTAATTACTATTGTATCACAGTTTATTTGCAAAAAATATATCCGAAATTGGATGCGATGGTGGATAGGAATACATGATAGGGTCTTTGAGCACAGGTGAAAGAAATTTAATCTTGCTAACAAAGTAACACACAATCCTCTTTATATGTTTGATAAAATTCACCTGTGAAGCCATCTGGTCCTGGACTTTTATTTGTAGGGAGTGATTTTATGACCTCTTCAATTTCATTTCTAGTGATCGGTCTGTTCAGTTGGTCTGTTTCTACTTGATTCAGTTTTGGCAGGCTGGAAGATTCTAGAAAATTGTCCATTTCTTCCCGATTGTCAAACTTGTTGCCGTAGAGTTGTTCATAGTATTCTCTTATGGTTTTTTGTATTTCTGCTGTATCCGTTGTGACTTCTCCTTTTTCATTTATAATTTTGGTGATTTGGGTTCTTTCTCTCTTCTTTTTAGTGAGTCTGGCCAGGGGTTTGTCAATTTTGTTCACCTTTTCAAAGAACCAGCTCTTGGTTTTATTCATTTTCTCTATTGTTTTTTGAGTCTCTATTTTATGGATTTCTTCTTTGATCTTTATAATTTCCTTCCTGCTGCTGACTTTAGGACTTTTTTTTTTTTTTTTTTTCTAATTCATTTATGTGGAGGGTTAAGTTGTCCATTTGGGATCTTTCTTCTTTTTGGAGAAAGGCCTGTATTGCTGTAAATTTCCCTCTGAGCACTGCTTTCGCAGCATCCCATAGATTTTGAGCAGTTGTGTCTTCATTATCATTTGTTTCAAGGTAGTTTTTAATTTCCTTCTTGATTTCCTCATTGACCCATTGGTTTTTTAGTAGCATGTTGTTTAGTCCTCCTTAAACTCTTTCAAAGGTTGGAGAAGAAGGAATACTCCCAAAGACATTCTATGATGCCACCATCACCCTCATTCCAAAACCTGACAGAGATACCACCAAAAAAGAAAACTATCGCCCAATATCATTGATGAATATAGATGCAAAAATTCTCAACAAAATCTTAGCCAACCGAATCCAACAACATACCAAAGAAATTATATACCATGACCAGGTTGGGTTCATCCCAGGTTCACAAGGATGGTTCAACATATGCAAATCAATCAGCATCATACACCACATTAACAAAAGAAAAGTCAAAAATCATATGATCATCTCAATAGATGCAGAAAAAGCATTTGACAAAGTCCAACATCCATTCATGATCAAGACCCTCGCCAAACTGGGTATAGAGGGAACATTCCTGAATATAATCAAAGCCATTTATGAGAAACCCACAGCAAATATAATCCTCAATGGGGAAAAACTGAAAGCCTTCTCACTCCAATCTGGAACAAGACAGGGATGCCCACTCTCACCACTGCTCTTTAACATAGTTTTGGAAGTCCTAGCCACAGCAATTAGACAAACCAAAGAAATAAAAGGCATCCATATAGGAAGAGGAGAGATCAAACTGTCACTGTATGCAGATGACATGATACTCTACATAGAAAACCCTAAGGACTCAACCCCAAAACTCCTTGAACTGATTCATAAATTCAGCAAGGTAGCAGGATATAAGAGTAACATTCAGAAGTCAGTTGCATTTCTGTATACCAGCAATGAAACATTAGAAAAGGAATACAAAAACACGATACCTTTTAAAATTGCACCTCACAAAATCAAATACCTCGGAATACACCTGACCAAGGAGGTAAAGGACCTATATGCCGAGAACTATAAAACTTTAATCAAAGAAATCAAAGAAGATGTAAAGAAATGGAAAGATATTCCATGTTCCTGGATTGGGAAAATCAATATTGTAAAAATGGCCATACTACCCAAAGCAATCTACAGATTCAATGCAATCCCTATCCGATTACCCAGGACATTTTTCACAGAACTAGAACAAACAATCCAAACATGTATATGGAACCACAAAAGACCCAGAATCGCCAAAGCAATCCTGAGAAACAAAAACCAAGCAGGAGGCATAACTCTCCCAGACTTCAAGAAATACTACAAAGCCACAGTCATCAAAACAGTGTGGTACTGGTATCAAAACAGACAGACAGACCAGTGGAACACAATAGAGAATCCGGAAATCAACCCGGACACCTAGGGTCAATTACTCTTTGACAAGGGAGGCAAGAACATAAAATGGGAAAAAGAACATCTATTCAGCAAGCATTGCTGGGAAACCTGGACAGCTGCATGCAAAGCAGTGAAACTAGAACACACCCTCGCACCATGCACAAAAATAAACTCCAAATGGCTGAAAGACTTAAATATACGACAGGACACCATCAAACTCCTAGAAGAAAACATAGGCAAAACACTCTCTGACATCAACATCATGAATATGTTCTCAGCTCAGTCTCCCAAAGCAAGAGAAATTAGAGCAAAAATAAACCCATGGGACCTCATCAAACTGAAAAGCTTTGGCACAGCAAAGGAAACCCAAAAGAAAACAAAAAGACAACTTACAGAATGGGAGAAAATAGTTTCAAATGATGTAATCGACAAGGGCTTAATCTCTAGAATATATAAACAACTGATACAACCCAACAGCAAAAAAGCCAATCAATCAATGGAAAAATGGGCAAAAGCCCTGAATAGACATTTCTCCAAAGAAGATATACAGATGGCCAACAAACACATGAAGAAATGCTCAACATCGCTGGGTATAAGAGAAATGCAAATCAAAACTACCATGAGATATCACCTCACACCAGTCAGAATGGCCATCATTAATAAACCCACAAATAAGAAGTGCTGGAGGGGCTGTGGGGAAAAGGGAACCCTCCTGCACTGTTGGTGGGAATGTGAACTGGTACAGCCACTATGGAGAACAGTTTGGAGATACCTTAGAAATCTATACATAGACCTTCCATATGACCCTGCAATCCCACTCTTGGGCATCTATCCGGACAAAACTCTACTTCAAAGAGACACGTGCACCCGCATGTTCATTGCAGCACTATTCACAATAGCCAGGACATGGAAACAACCCAAATGTCCATCGACAGAGGATTGGATTCAGAAGAGGTGGTATATATACACAATGGAATACTACTCAGCCATAAAAAAGAATGACATCATGCCATTTGCAGCAACATGGATGGAACCAGAGAATCTCATACTGAGTGAAATGAGCCAGAAAGACAAAGACAAATACCATATGCTACCACTTATAACTGGAATCTAATATCCAGCACAAATGAACATCTTCATGATTTTCCATGAAAGGAAAATCATGGACTTGGAGAAGAGACTTGTGGCTGCCTGATGGGAGGGGTTGGGGGAGGGAGTGGGAGGGATTGGGAGCTTGGGCTTATCAGACACAACTTAGAATAGATTTACAAGGAGATCCTGATGAATAGCATTGAGAACTTTGTCTAGATCCTCATGTTACAACAGAAGAAAGGCTGGGGGAAAAAATGTAAATGTAATGTATACATGTAAGGATAACCTGACCCCCTTGCTGTATAGTGGGGAAAAAAAAAAAAACAAAGTAACACACAATCCTAATCAGGGATAGATGAAGAGTGACCTTAGTAGCAGAGGAGTTATAGAAAGGCTCTCTGGAATTGGAATCTGCAAAATGTAATGACTGATGCATGAGGAAGTAATGGAATTGAATGAATCAATAGTGTTGCTAAGGGCTTTGATTTGAAAGGAAATGATCATGTCATAGATGGATTACTGAATTCCTGGCAGGAGAAACAAAAAGTTCAGTCTGAGCTATACTGGGCTTGTGTTCCATGTAGGGTGATAATTTAGCAATGTATAGTGTTTTAATAGACATTAGTGTGTATGTTAGAGGGCCTTAAAATTTAGGTATCATCAGAAGAGTTGCATAACTCTACTGGAAGGTATAAAAATGGCTGAGATCACAGGAAAAAAAGGTAGTGTAGTGGAAAGGGGGAAGGGCTCTCCCAGAACAAAAGGAAGGCAACATGCAACATCAGCACCTGTACACACATGCATAGTTCTGTAACAATGTAACATAACCTGAATCCATGGGCAAGCATATCTCCACTGTCCACTCAGAAATTACAGATTGTATGTTACCTTATAAGGGGTACAAAGGGACCCAAGTGTAAAAGAAAAACTAATGGAGGGCATATAAGACAGCACCCCGCTGTGTTTGGGGCTCAGCTTTTGAATATTAATCTGCTGAGCCACTGCTGGCACAAATAAATGCTGCTTCCTGGCAAAAAGACTTGATGTCCCGTTTCTCCGTGTGTAAGTCCTACAACAGTGGTATTTTTAAACTAGAAGAGGAAAGAAACTTGCTAAATATTCCTCCTCAAATCAATCTGATTATAACTTTTGGCCAAATCAGTCATCATCATCCATCTTAATAGATATAGGGGTGGGAGGATGAAGAAGAACACCTTGGAAACAATGCTCATTGTAACTATCCCATTTAGGATAGAATTTCTAAATATTTCCTATCATAAATATGCTTAACACTCTATGTGCAGGTTATCAAGAGGTAATCATTTCCTATTTAATATATCCATAAATGAAATATTTATGTTATATTTTAGGCAAAAATTACTTGAAAGCCTTGGAAATATTATTCTCTTCTCTCCTTTGTAATTAAATATGCAAAACATGTTTCTCTTGGTCTCTAGGTTTCTTTACTCTTTGCTATTTTGTGACATTTTGAAAATAGTATACCAAGTAGAAAAGGCACAATCTGCCCTTTAGAATACAATGGCATGAAAATGCTTATATTTTCAAAGATGAACAAATGACTTGAAATGAATAGTTTCTCTTATAAAAGAAGCCAATATATCATCAGTCACAAAACACTAATCTAAATGGTTTGGGGATGGTTTGTTTGCACTGAATATTTTTTCATAAATACTATTTTTTTCTAGAATATGGTAAATGCAAATACTTTAAGAAATATATACATTACCCAGAGCTAATGCAGAATATTATCTTTGTTTCAAAGAGTCAAAATATATGACAGGATTCTCCAATATAAATTTTAATTGACATTTCCCTTTATAATTCAAAAGAAATAATTTACCAATAAGAATGTGAGAATTCAGGGAAGAAAGAAATTCACGAGGGGCTTATTTTGATTTAGGGTAATCACAGGCTTTATTTTGACCTGATTTTTCTTCTGTGCACTGTGGATCTTGGTGTTAAGTGTTCCATGTTACAAACTGCAACGTGATTGTTGTATTAGGGTAAAATTGGATAATGTATGTAAAACACTAGGATATGGATGTTGTTTTTATTATTGTCACAGCTTCCACATTTTGGAAAACAGGCTGGTTGATGTCAACATCAATCACAGTGTTATCTGATTTAATCTCTTAACTGCTCAATTGTAATGTTCAGACCATAATCCGATTTACTTCACAGCAGTGTTGTAGTAGTAAATTGTAGTATTAGATATGAGAGTTCTTAAGATATATTCAGTGTATGACACACACTATATTTTTATTCATTTCTAAGCACCCTGATGTTGGATTATTTTTTAAGTGCCTAGGTGCTAGAGTTAAGGAAAACAAGTATTTTTGAAACACCTGATAATTTAATTCAAAAAGTCTTTTCTATGTAAATGGTTATTTAGGCATAATGTACTCTTTTTATTAAGGGTAGGTTGATATAGAATTAGATACTAATTTCCCACTTTATCATAATTCATAAGTTATAAGCTGTTTCTTCATCATTGATAGGACAAATCTCTTTCACTACAGTATAAAAAACTTGTGTGCAATGCCTGTACAATTACGTTTTTCTCTAGATTACTTTTAAGACATATTTTAAAATATAACTCTTACAGTATGTTATATATAATTTGAATTATATATAAACATTTTTCTAACCATATTTCATAATTGACAACCCAGCTGTATTCCCAATATTTCCATGATGAAAAAATACTTTATATTGTTTCAATAGACTTTAAATTAAATGCTATCAAATCATACCTAGTAAATCTCTCCATATTTTATTTTTCATGTTAGTCATACATGAATAATAGATTCAAGTTTTAGTGAATTCCAATAAACTGGCATTATTAATTACTTAACATTATATAAAATTTTGTCATTTACATAATATTTTCAAATGGATTAGTGAAATACTCAAAAATTATTTTTAAATGTATATTATACTTCAGTCATTATGAGAGATTTATTTGAATATCGATTTTGTTGTACAGATAGGTTGGTAAAGCATTATTGTTCTATGCTATAGATAGGTCTTGAGAAACTAAATAGATAACAATTTACAAATAATTAAGTGGAAGATTTAAGTTATAACTTACTCATAATGCTGAATCAATTAATTCTCAAGAATATGAAAAAAAGATAATTTTTCAGTACTACAATCTACTTCCCTTAAAAAAGCCTATATTTTGTGAGATAAATATTAATTTTAAGTGCATCAACTCTAAAGGAATTTAAAATAGAATGTGAGACTACCAATGAATTTTTTTCACAGTAAAAAATGTGGCTTATTAATCTTAGTATTAACTTATATTTAATCAAGAAGACATGACCTATGATTGTAATTGTGTACTTGAATCAGAAAAGAGTTAAGACCTGTGATTTGATGAAAGCTATTCAAAAACTTTTTGATAGAAGTAGCTTTTATTTCATCAAGGGAATACATAAGTACTTCTTATTAGAAATAATAGCTTCTCCTCCCAGTCCATACCTACCCTCAGGACTGTTACATCTATAATTTTCATGATAAACTTGAAGATCTATGTCTTAATGTTTCAGATTAGCACACATCTACTCACTCTCTGCTGTGAAAGCTAACGATGCAACTGACTTAAATCTCCATTGTTTCTCTCCTATCCCCATGCTAAAAATTTGTGTTTATGTAATTAAATTTAGGTTTTAAGTTGCATGCTTTTATTACTTACATCACAATTTATTACATATGTATTTAATTATGAATTTTACGTAATGATTTGTTTTAGTAAAGCACCTGTCCCCCCATGTTGTCATTCTCTCTCTCCTCTCTTTCTGTAAGTTTTCATGTTTAGTTACATTCTGTTCTCTAGCTATATTTTTTTCTGAGTCTTGGCAATGGTTGATTCTAAAAAATATATATATATACATACAATGAAAAGCCCTGAAATTAATGTATATAATTCCATATATACCTAAAGGTAAATTATTCTACTATTGTAATGCCTGATTCGCTCAAAAGAAAATGTGTAAAGCATGACAAATACATTGGTCAGATTCTAGCACTTTGGAGGTTGTATTTTTTTTTTTCTCTGAAAGTTTATTTATGCATTTTTTAACTTGGTGATCTAAAATTTTACACGGAAATATGTAGGCATGGTTTATAATTTACCCATTTCAATGCTTATCTGCCAACTGCTTTGACTTCAAATCTATGAAATTTTTTTCAGAAAATTATTCTTAGCTGTGTTCTATTTAAGAATTCAAATTTAGGTACTAGTTGGAATGTTGGTGGTAGTGGTAGACCATAGTATTGAAACAACAAAGTGAAAATGCGGATAAATTACAAACAGTATTGTTTTGCTTATATTAGAAAGCCATAGAATGAGTTATACAAATGAAAATCCTAGCTGGAGGTAAGACTCACTCCCAAGTAGCTGATTGCATTAGTTTTCTATAGCTGTGTAACAAGAAAATCACAAACTTCACTGCTTAAAACAGCAGTTATTTACTAGCTCACAGAATTATATTGTTGAAATCCAGGCTGGATTTGTTTATCAATGTTTAGTGTCTTGCAGTGTTGAAAACCAGGTGTAGCCTTATTTAAGCTCTTTCCAGAGACTCTGGGGATTAAACTACAGATAAACTCATTCAGTTTGTTGATGGAATTCAGTTTCAACTATAGGGATGAGGTCCTGGTTTTCTGATTGGTTGTGAGTCATTGGGCCATTTCATTTTCTAGAGGATGCTCTCAGGTCATTTATCTCGGCATCACAAATACATGTGATCCCTCCATCTCAGCAATGAAAAGCCATCTCATATCAAATCCCTTTCATTTTTTGAATAATTCTGACTTCTTCTGCTACTAGCTGATGAAAACGGTTTTTAAAGATTCACCTGGTTCCTGACTGGATTAAACTCACACAGTATTTTAAGTCAACTGACTTGGGACTCTAAAGATATTTGCAAAATCCCTTCACAGTCTTACCAAGAAAACATCTTGGGGAATGTTCCAGATCAGCTTAAGAATAATGTATATCCTGCTGTTGTTGGGAGGAATGTTCTGTATAGCTAGCCCTCTGACATATCCATATAATCTGCATCTGCAGATTCAAACAACTATGGATCTAAAATACTGGGGCAGGGGGCTACAGAAAGTTCCAAAAGATAAAATCTGAATTTTCTATGTTCCAGCAACTATTTATATAACATTTATTATAAGTAATCTAGAAATGCTTTATTGGATAGAAGAGAATGCACTTATATGCAAATAATATGTCATTTCATGTAAGAGACTTGAGCATCTGAGGATTTTGGTATCCTGAAAGCAATTCCCCCATAGATACCAAGGAACAACTAGATATTTCTTTTAAATATATTTGGTTAAGCCCGGTGTTTCTTTATTGATTTTTCTTTGTTTGTTTAAACAATCTACTTATTGTTGAAAGTGGGCTATGGAAGTCTCTCCTAAGCTACTACTCTTATATTCTTCTCTATTTCTCTCTTCATATCTGTTATTACCTGTTTAATATATTTAGCCACACCAATGTTGGAGAAATATGTGTGTGTGTGTGTATTCCATATATAATGTATACTTATATATTATATATGTATACAATTATTATATTGTCATGATGAATTTTAATGATTATAGGATATAATGACCCTGATTCTTGTTATATTTTTTGACTTAGAATCTATTTCTTATGATTTACCCTGCTCTATTTTGGATTTTATTTGCACAGAATATTTTTTTCCATCCCTCCACTTTGAGCCCTATATGTGTCCTTAATTTTTAAGTCTCTTGTAGGCAGTGTATTATTGGTCTTGTTATTTTATGCATTTTGCCACTCTGTGTGTTTTGGAGAAAATAATCCATTTACATTTAAAGTAATTATTGATAGGTAAGGATTTACTAATGTTGTCTTATTAATTGTTATCTGGTTGTTTTATAATACAATTATTTCTTAAGCATTTGTTCTAAAGTTTTGCTGAAATTTCTATGTTGAACTCCCAGACTTCCCCAGAAGCACTCTCAAATGTAGCTGATTGTATAAATCAGTGTTCTTGGAAGAGGGTGATTGTATAAAATTTCTATTTCACCATTTTGGTAATATTACCCAAATCTCAACTAAACTTGATTATCACACCTCTTGGGACAGAAATTCTCTCCATTTCCAGACCAGAAAAACAAAAGAGATTAAGTTATCAGCCTTCCATATCCCTAAAACAAGATGGTAGGACAGGTATAAAGTAGTGGCTAAAGACATCTTTTCTCTTTCTGGCTTCTGAGTAGATGGCTCAGGGATAACACTCTTTGGCTTTTTGATACCTTATTTTTTTTTTCTTTTGTCTTTTTAGGGCTGCACCTGTGGTATACGGAAGTTCCCAGGCTAGGAGTCAAATCAGAGCTGAAGCCGTCAGCTTATGCCACAATCACAGCCACACCAGATCCAAGCCGCATCACAGCAATACCAGATCCTTAACCACTGAGTGAGGCCAGGGATCAAACCTGTGTCTTCATGGATACCAGTCAGATTCCTTTCTGCTGAGTCATGATGGGAACTCCAATACCTTCTGGTTTGACTGAGCAAATCCATAAGTCACATTCTTTTTTTTAATGTTTGTATTATTAAAGTGTAGTTGATTTATAATGTTTCATCAAGTTCTGTTGTACAACAAAGTGACCCAATTACACACATTTCCCTGTGCTATACAGTAGGATCCCACTGCCAATCCATTCCAGATATAATAGTTTGCATCCCCAAAACTGCCAAAATGCCCATCCCTCCCACTCCCTCTCCTTCCTCCCAGAACCCCAAGTCTGCTCTTCTTGGCCATGCTCTATTTGTTTTGTTGTTGTTGTTGTTGTTTGTTATTTTTAGATACTCTCATACTAAGTGAAATAAGTCAGAAAGAAAAAGACAAATACCATATGATATCATTTATTTGTGGAATCTAAAATATGGAATAGATGATCCTATCTAAAAGTATGACACATTCTTAATCTAAAGTGATCTAATACTCTGATCTTCAATACTTTTGAGTTTTCAACAATATATTTTATACCCTCAGCCTTTTCTCTATGTCACCTTTTTGGTAGCCACTTAATAATTGTAGTATTTTTGCCATCTGGATAGGCTCAGATTTTCCCAAATAGAAATTCCACATTCATTTTGCTTAAGAGTTCTTCTTTCAGTGAATCTCATACCTAACATTTTACTCTAAGAAACAACAGTAAACAAGTCAATGCCTTCAACATTTTCCTTGCAAGTAAACTCAATAAAATAAACCTATTTATTGCTTAGGGGCTCTGCATTTTGCCTAATTTCAGGATTTGATTTTGCTAAGATAAGATCACTACCTTCCTACAATTACCTTCCCACATTTTCCAATAAGATAATTTTCACTTTCTTCTGAGCTCTCAGTGGATTCTTAGATTCAGATATCTGCTAAATTATTTTTTCTTTGATAATTAGGCTTTATAAAATATGATTTATTATTTCTCCAATATGCTCCTCACTTTGATCTGAACCCTCAGAGGTAGTGTCTTTAATACTCATATTTCTATTCAAGGAATAGAAATAGGTATTTTTATTTTGTTCTGTTTTGTTTTATTTGTTCACTTTTTCTTTTTCCTATCCAGTGCCTCAAAAATTTTTTCAGCCTCTGGCCACTTTCTGAAATCTGAGGTCTAGCCACTATGGCTCAGTACTCATAAGACTCCACAAGATTGAAATAAAGTATCATTTAGGCAGAGTTCTCATCTAGGGATGAGAGCTCTTGGAAAATCCACTTCAAAAATCACATTATTGGAAGGACTAAGTTTCTTAGGGTTGTAGATCTTAGATCCCTGTTTCTATATTGAATGTCATCTAGAGGCTGCTTTCATCTCCCACATGTTACCTGCTGTCCATGTGGCTCCTCCAACTTTAAGCAAACATTGTTTCAAATTCTTTTTATGGTTAGAACCTCTAGCTTCCACTTCTACAATCAATGGGAGAATTATCCTGTCTTTAAAGGACACTTGTCCTTAGCTCAGGACCACCCATATGATTTTTCTATTAAGAAAAATAAAATCCATCTGACTAACTCTAACATCTAACTCTCAGTCTTATACCTGGCATGTATACCAGAAAGGAAATCCTGAAGTGATTTTAGCCTTCTGTCTACTACCCTGATATTGCCATGTTTTCCCTTCCAAGGATTATTTGCAGAGTCAGGTCACAGACTAAATCAGGATTAATAAAGGCAAAAAAAAATATATGGGGAAGGATCATGACCTAGACTGAGTCCTGCTCTGGACTAAGCCTAAAACCAAACAGAAAACAAAGGATCACAAAACATTTAAGAAAATCCAATAGGAACATTACAGAAAATAAAACAAACAAAACTACAATCATGAATAACTGTTGAAAATTCATGGAAAATAAATTAAGCCCTAAAAAATCTAAGGTATGTCTTCTTAAAGATTTTAAATAATATTGAATTTATATAAGGGGAAAATCTCTTATGTTAGGAATAAAATAGAAGAATTTAAAAAATTAATAATTTCACTGCAGTTGAAATATTACATTTTAAAAATTAATGCAATATTTTAAAAAATCAATACAAGTTTCTAGAAAAAAGGAAGAAATTCTTCCAGAATAAGGAAACAGAAGACAGAAGATGAGTACGTGTATAAAGACACAAAAGACCAATCTAAGTGGTATGCATTCACCTACTATAGTAGCACACACACAAAAAAAGAAAAAAAATAGAGGAATATATAATCAAAGACTTTAAAAAATTCTCAGATGTGAAGAGCTATTTTTCTTTTTTTTGTCTTTTTGCTATTTCTTTGGGCCGCTCCCGCGGCATATGGAGGTTCCTAGGCTAGGGGTCGAATGGGAGCTGTAGCCGCTGGCCTACGCCAGAGCCACAGCCAGAGCCACAGCAACGCGGGATCCGAGCCGCGCCTGCAACCTACACCACAGCTCACGGCAACGCCGGATCGTTAACCCACTGAGCAAGGGCAGGGACCGAACCTGCAACCTCATGGTTCCTAGTCGGATTCCTTAACCACTGTGCCACGACTGGAACTCCATGAAGAGCTATTTTTCAACAGAAAAAAATCCAAGCAAATGCTCAGAAACTAAATTACAATTTATTTACAATTAGATATATCCCTCAAAAATTTAATAGCACCCAAAATTATGAAAATTTTCAAAATAAATGTACAGGTTATCCCCTAAGGAAAAGACATCACTCTAGGATTCTTCCAGAGACAGAATATTGGAAGATAATTATGTGACAGTTCCCCCAATGATCTAAGAAAAAATAATTTGGGAACATTTTGGATCTATAGGTTGGCTGTCTTTACCATAGATAGTAGGGGAAATATACATTTGATATGTTAGTCTGCCCTGTAAGCTCAGGGTAGATTATGTAGGAACATGTGAGTTAGATCCCACCAATGAAGCCAAGCACGGCAAGAAGGCTTTTCTTTGCCTTTTCCTGTCTAGGACATGAGCAGGACAGTTAGAGGGCCATCTTCCTCTTGAGGACGTGAAAATCAAAACTGCAAACACAGGATATAGATTCTGGAAGATAGGCAATATCTGTTTCTTTGATGATATTCCTAAACTGCCAGATCTTCAGACTTCCTGGTACATGGTCAAAAAGATCTTCTATTTTTTAAAACATTTTGGGGGTATTTCTAAATCTCAACTGAATTAATTCGATATAAAAACCTCAGTTACAAACCTGAACTATAAGCCAAGTGCCAAAGCTAAATAAAGTTATTAAAGTTTATATTAATGTAATTACACGTTATTTTATCTAAAAGAATCATTCAAGAATATACTCATCAGAATTTGAACACAATTAATAAAATGGATATGAGTTTTACAAGTGTCGACTTAATTGAAAACGGCCATGAAATGAATTAAGAGGTTGAAATACTCCTGGAAAGATTAGAAAGTCATCTCTTCAAATCAGAAAGAGTGAACGTCTTCCAAAAAAAAAAAAAATCTTCAGTAAAAAGAGTGATTAAATAGAAAAAGTAGGATTAAAAATCTGATTAATAATGATGATAAAGTACAGTTGTATTACTATCAATAAAAAATTTAATATGTGTATGTACATGTATACATATAACATAATTTTTATGTATGTATGTATACACAAATTATAGATGTACTTGTAGAATTAAAATTTTAGTTACTTATACTTAAAAAAAATATATATATATATATACCCTTCTACAGGAATTAAAAGTACTCTATACTGAACTAGCAGATAAATGAATGGTAAATAAATTACAACTACATATATTCAGTTCAAACAACAGCTCAAGGATAGTGCAAAAACAGTAATGGTAATAATGTAGATCAGTATGTGATATTTACAGAGTAGGAGTATGGACAGGTGTGTACAACTGATGTTAAGTGGAGTCAGAAGGAAAACATCATCAAGTATGAATCCTGATCATTATCGTATAATTGAAATATGTGTGTTTTATTCAACAGTTTGTGACAGTGAAAATGACAACTTTTACTAAAAAAATGATAAATTTTCTTTTCATACTTTTAACCTTCCAGGGGGAAGGAAAACAATATATTTAACAGAGTACATTAATAATACATTACACAGCTATAATTAATGGATGTCAAAAAAACATTGCCACTGGATCAAATTGTTAAAAAGTCAAAATTTGTCTTCAGTGCACTAGCATTTTAATTTCTCTGCTATAAACACAAATTTTCAGCTCAGAATCAACTGCATTTTGACTCTCTTCTTATTCTCTCTACCTCCTATTTTCTATTTCTTCATAAAAATCTTTCAGAAAATAATTTCCTTGTTATATGTTGTTGTTACAGTTTAAATCACTACAGTTCACTATTGTTACATTCAATCCACTATTGTTGGATTTGAATGGGCATTAAAAATGGTTGGTAAAACAAAAGGTCTTAAGTTAGAGAAATTAAACAATTATAGAAATTCAAGTGTCATGAAACTGCGTAGCTGAGATGGGGTGAGTGCAAGGTGAAGTTCATTTCTTCAATCATAACAGCAAGTCAATTAAATGGTTATACAATTCATGTATAAGAAATTCAGCTTTTTAGTTAAAAGATACATATTATTTTCTATATATTTTCAACTAATTAATGAGTTCACATAGTATCTTTAAAATATAGTATTTCAATCCATGATTGATATTATTTATACAGGTCTTATTTAACTTCTCAACATAATGTTAATATTTTTCAGTGTACATATTTTGTACATACTTTGTTATGTATATTTTATCATCAGATGTTTATTTGGTGCTGTTAAGTAATACATATATATTTTGTTTGTTTTGTTTTTTAGGGCTGCACCCAGGGCATAGGGAAGTTCCCAGAGTAGAGGTCAAATATAGTTGCCGGCCTATGCCCCAGCCAAAGCAACAAGGAATCCAAGCTGCATCTGCAACCTACACCACAGCTCATGTCAATGCTGGATCCCCAACCCACTGAGCGGGGCCAGGGATCCAACCTACCTCCTCATGGATACTAATTCGGTTCCTTAACCACTAAGCCGCAACAGGAATTCCCAAGTAATATATTTTTATTTTAGGTTCTGTTTATTTTGCTAAGTGAAGGTAATACCATTGATTTTTAAAAATTTATTGATATAAAGTATATTAAGAGAAATGAACAAATCATAATTCAGTGAATTTTTTCAACGTGTATCCATCTTAATATCCAGTGTTTAATTCCTAGCAGATTATTCTGATTATCTCAATAAATTAATATTAAATATTCTTTGTGTAAGTAAGCTGTACTCTTCTGTTGTTTATGTAGACGTAAAATAAACACTGAGAAAATACATTTTTTTTTTTTAACTTTAGTAATAGAAGCTTGGAGTATATCTGAAAGTGGAAGGTAGTAATAATAGAAAATGTATTTTACAAAGGGCTGAACAGGCTAAAAGGTAATGTTTAGTCCCAAAGCAATATTTTCTCTGTTTGATGCCATCTAAAACTAATCTTACTTTAAAGACAGATGTTTAGGAAATGGTGTTTGCTAAGTATGCTTTCATTGGACAAATATATACTTTATGGGTTTCTTAAAGTTTTTAAATAGCTAATTAAATCTCAGGTAACAAAGCAGTACAAACACTTTAGATTTCACGTGTCTACAAGCCAGACTTTTTAAAAATTTTATTTTGAGGCTGGACTTCGAACAATTAACGACATAAACTTACACTTCTGCTATAAGACAGTGAATAAGACAGAAGCTTCATTCTATAAAACAAATTATTTTGCTAGAAAGAAGAAAAGATATACTCTAGCAACTCTTGGATATGTCCTCAGCACATTACTAATCTTAAGATATTATTTTCACACAACCATAAGAAAACAGATTAATTTCTTAAAATTGTTTGGAGTTGTAGAATTTAGGTATGCACATACATAAATTTTAAAAAATATATTAAACTTTATAATTAACAATGAGGAAATATGTTTTTTTTATTTTTTATTCCTATACCATATTTTTATTCCTATACCTTTCTATATATTGGTACAAACTGTTGCAAGACATGTTTCCTTGAAAACTCCATCTTGTCCTTCTTTACTTTATCCCATCTTCTTGTCTTATTTTATCCCATCTTCCTTCTTGGAGAAACAGTCACAGTGCTGGTAAATGACTTAAGCTTAAGAACTGTTATGTGCCTAGAGGTCAGAGTAAGAGCTTAACCCTTTACCACCTAAGTGGCTTTCTAAATAGTAAAAGAACTTATATAATAGTAAACAAACCCTGTATCATCCACCCATAGCCACTCCTCACTTGATCTCATCTAAAGAGCACAATAAAAGCAGTGTGGTTTCTGGAGGCGGCGCTCTTGGTCCCGGAGACCTTGAGTCCCCCGGCTCCCACTTTTACTTAAGATAAATGTCTCTGTGTCTTGTTTTATGTTAACTATTTTTCCTTAAGTTCCACAGCACCCGTCCTTCAGCCCCATCCTGCTGAGCTGGCCCCGGCAACAAACAAAATAATCAAGAAGAAAATTCTATAATTTAGTGAACACTATTTCCAACTTATCTATTTTTTATATTGTGCTAAACTGTTTATTAACAATATTCACTCATTAATATTATGTAATGTAATCCATGACATAAACCCTAAAATAGAAAAAAATCCATATATAAGATGATTCAAATTAGTTTATATATTTACCTGAGGTTCTGTATAAATTACTTAAAGCAGTTATAAACAAATGCTGATACCAAACTTCCCACAGTTGGCACAATTTATAATTTCTCAATGTAAGGCATTCTGTAATGTTGTAACTCCAATATCCGGATGAATCTCTTGCTTTAAAAATTGTTAAGTACCATTGAAAATAGAGGAAACCAAAATACCTATATTTATGTAATAATTATTTTCAAGGAACTTAAGACCAGAGGTTCCGAAGTACATGAACTGAAAATAGATTTAGCATGACAATTTTGAAAATTAAAATACAGTATAGTAGATTTTCTGTCATATCATAAGAAGAAAAGGAAGATGCTCGCAGCACTGATACAAAACTCCTTATTTTCCAGAGATCAATCAAAACTTGAAAAGTCAATTAGGATTTTTTCCCCACCAAAACCAAACATATAGAGACATTTTTTTGCCCTGTTTTGATATCATGCTATCTGACCAAGTACTTAGATCAAAATGACTATAAAAGAGAACAATGTTGTCCAAATATTCTGCATATCAGGAGGTCTGAGATAATGTTTTTCAATGTATTTTTATGTGAAATAACCAGATAATAGCCTTAAAAAGCTAAAGATTATTGGCAAAACCACTAACGTGTTGATCTGTTCAATAGATTTAAAACCGTCTTGCCACCAACCTCCTTCCTCTCGATATGCAGACAAGTAATGACAGGGAGCAGAGTAAGGTTGTGCCAAGTTAGGCTAGGCTTAACATATAGAACACTTCTGCACTACCAGGAAAGGAGAATGAATGACGAGCAACACCGAATCAATGTCAAGTTTCAACAGCATTGCAATGGAAGGAGTAGGACACTGAGAATGGGAGATTTATACACACCAAATAGTGCTGTTCAATAAAATATAATGAAAACAACATTTGCAAGTTTAAATGTCCCGGGGCATCACTAAAAATGTAAAAATAAGCAGCTGAAATTAATTTAAATAGTATATTTTATTTAACCAATATATCCAAAATGTTATCATCTCAACATGAAATCAATATAAAATTATTATAATACTTTATATTCTTTCCTTCATGCTAGGTCTTCCAAATCAAGTGTATATTTTATATTTAATTAGGTATATTTTAATTCTGGCTAGCAACATTTCAGTTGTTCACTAGCTACATATGTCTAGTGCCCACAGTATTGGATAGCACAGCTATCTACCAGTGGAGGTCATCAGTAATTGCCTAAGACATAATGGAGCAGGAGTAACAGTATTCTCTTCACCATTGTACCCCAGTGAAATCATTATTGACATTAATATATCTAAATTACTCAACATGATAGGAACATATTCATGTATTTAAATATTAAAATAGATTTATCTCTCCTGATTTAAAAATTATATAGCTGTTCAATGGAAAAAAAAATCAAACAATACAAAATTTAAAAATAAAAGTGAATATCCATAAATCAAAGAGAACAAGTTAACTACTGCTAATGTTCTTATTACTATTCTTTCTGGCATTTCTTCTGGGCCAAAAACACTATTCATGTATTTAATCCCCAATAATATGTGTAAACTATACAAATTTATGAATATTTGCATCTTTTCACATTTTTCCAAGGACAATTTCTAGAACAGAGAATATTTTAAATGATTTAAAATAAGTGTCATCAGTAATGGAGAGGAATACAGTGATCTGTCTAATTTCATAATTTGTTGCTCATTCTATTAATTAGGAAAAAAAATGTCATTGAAATAACAAGTGCTTAAATCAAAGCAGTAAAGGATAACTTCTCAGTAAAATCCCTCGCAGTGGATATTTCACTTGGTGTCTTGAAATGTTTGACCTTTCCCAAATCTGTCCCTATCCACATACATCCAACTCAGGTTACTGTACTTAAAATTAATAGGAGTTAACTCCATCAGAATGCAAGTCCCATGGGGCCTGTATTTCATCTCTTTTGTCCTGTGTTATGTCCTTATGCAGATATTGCTTAGCCATAAGATAGAAGGGGCTACATTTAAAAAAAGCGCATACCCTATAATTAAAGTTATTTTTTATCAGACTACAGACATGAATTTTCTAAAACATTTACAAAGCTGCAATTTTGGTGACAATTTAGGGACCAAACCTAAGGAAATTCATTTACAATGAAAATGTAGATACAGCTTGCATCTAATAGAATGAGATGAAGTTACCACTTTTCTAGAAAACGTAAATTGCCAAGTATGAACTTGTTGCATAGTACCACCCCAGGTTTTCTACGAATGTGTTTTGACTAATGTATTTTCTTTTCTTTTCTTTTTTTTTTTATAGGGCTGCCCTCATGGGATATGGAAGTTCCCAGGGTAGTGGTCAAATTGGAGCTACAGATGCCAGCATATTCCACAGCCATAGCAAGGTGGGATCCAAGCTGACTCTGTGACCTACATCACAGCTCACAGCATCACCTGATCCTTAACCCAATGAGAAAGGCCAGGAACTGAACCTGTGTTCTCATGAATCATAGTGATTTTATTACTCCTGAGCCACAGTGGGAACTCCTTGCCTAATGTATTTTCAATTTGACTGGATAAATAGTAGAGTTAATGAGATCAAGTTGTGTCTGCATCTTGTAAGACAACATGCAACTTCATCACACCAGAGATTCTGCCTACATGCCATTCGTCATGTATCTGGCCCACAGTCACACACATGCATGTCTTTGGTTACCAAGTTGACAATAAGAAGGGGAACTGGAAAGAGAGCAGGGTAACATTTGACTGGTTAATAAATGTCTTTCCCTAGACTGTTAGGTTTATAGAGACTTCAAAATAGAACTAAAAAGCAAAGTGCCATGATTAATAATGAAAGTGTCTGTTCTGTGAATATAACATTCTGTTAGATTCTCTATTCACATGCAATTCCTCACTTCCTGGTCTAGTTCTGTGCCAATCCTAGTATGGTTGGTTGACTGAGTCCGTTCTCCATCCATTATCAATCTGTGACAGAATAAGGACAGAGACTAGGGATACTAGGTAAATATTTAGAACATTTTTAGCAATAGGATGTAGTAATTTTATGGCTATAGAATCCAATAATTTTTAATG